>NC_060277.1:78664996-78742455 GCF_021613505.1 Equus quagga | reverse complement strand
GCAACAGAAGTTAGCTCAGGTGCCAATCTTTAAAAAACCGTAAAGAATTACACAGATAATGCCTGTTATTGCAGAAGAATTAGAAAATATAGGTAAGTGTAAAGAAGATAAAAGTCATCCATAATCTACTGCCCAGAGACAACCACTGTTGAAAGTTTGGGTGTGTATCCTTCCAGACTCACAGAAGGATACTTTTCCCTCTACCAGAATGGCATCATACCAGACGTTTGATTTCTCAGCCTTGCCTTTTCACTTGAAATATACGTGAATTTTTCCACGTCAATAAATATCCTCTCCCACATTGTGGTTTACGGCTGCACAGCGTTCCGTGCGTCCTGGGTCGCAACCAGGGTTTTAATTGCTAGGGTGCTGGGGGAGCAGTTTGGAGATTGCCCTCCGCCATGTGTGCAGTAGGTCCTCTCCCCTCCCACCTCCCTGGTCTCTTGGCACCTGCCGTGCTGCCCCCTGGGTTTTCTCTCTGACCCCATTTCTAGAAGCTTGGCCAGCACTTGGTTTGGGAAATATTTCTATTCTCTCTACCTCCTCCCTCCTACTCTGCCTCCCATCCTTCCTGCACCCGCCATCAGTGCTGCTGTTGGGAGGCTGGCCTGGCTTCTGTGGCTCCCCTGGGGTGGTGGCTGCTGTTTGGGCAGAGAGCGGAGGTCAAGTGCTATTGGAATTTTCAGTTAATAGAATGTCTTATTCCCCCTTCCTAAATGTTTGCATGTCCAAATTGCCCCTGTCTTTCAGAGGCTCAGGTCAGAGGCCACCTCCTCCAGGAAGACTTCCCTCCCCTGAATGCCCACACTATTTTGTCTTTACTCTTATCCTGGCTCTGCTACGTATTGGCTGTGTGACCTTGGGCGAAGTACTGAACCTTTCTGAGTCTCAGTTTCTTCATCCGTAAAATGGGGATAATACTAATGTCTATCTCATAGGGTTTTGCCTGGGAAACAGTAGGTGCTCTGTAACTGTTAGCTGTCAGTATTATTACAAATCTTAACTTCTCTACTAGACTGCAAGCTCCCTGAGAGTGGAGCCTGTGTGTTTCTTAGTCATCTCCTGGTCTCGCCTGTGCTCTCCGTTCCCAGGACCTAATGCAGGGCCTGGCGCCTAGTTATCGGGCATCATTTGTTGCATCAATGAGTCCTGATTGGCAGACAAGGAAACTGAGGCCCAAGGAGGGCCCATGGCTTACCAGAGTCGTACAGCAAGTTGGTGGTGGGGCCCAGGCATCCTGCCTTTCGGGCCACTGCCCTTCCCACTGAATCTTCTCTGCCTGGCTGGCTTCTACACTGTTGGGTCCTGTCCCCTTTCCACAGTGATTAGTTGTGTATAGAGCTATTTAAGAATATTCCGTCTGAAGGATCTGGTAGCTGGAGAGCTCCTTCCAGGAGCCTGACTCTGTGGTCCCACGAGGCTAGGCGGCCCTCCCCACCCCAGCATCCCCCATTCCCCTGCTTCTGCAACTTCTAGTCCTCCCCTCCCCCCAGGCCTCTGCAGGTACGGAATGGGCTGGAGCCCTTGCCTCTTCGCCTGGCTCCCGCTCCCTGGCCCTCCCCTCCGCCTCTGCACCTGTCTCCTGGTGGCTGAGGGCTATCATTAGGGGATGCAATTAGACTACACGCTTCATTACACAGGGTGGTCATGAGTCAGGCAGCTGCGGGCTGGGAGCCCAGCAGGGCCGTGGCACAGCATGGCATGGCGGAGGTGGGGCGGCAGGGAGAGACCGTGCTTCCTAGCCCAGAGGTTCTGGAACTTCCTGGAGGAGGCTTGAGTGTCCGACTGCTGGCCATCTGGGTGTCTGGCTCAGAGCAGAGGGGAACAACAGGTGGCTGGGCCCTGAGAGCCTCCTGGGGGCACGGCAGCCGATGTGTGGAGGGAGAGGGGCAGGGGACGGTCCCAGCACACCTTGGGCAGTGACGGCTCGTCTAGCTCCTTGAGAGGGAGCCCTGGCCAGGCTGTATCCTGGGGACTCTGAGCCTGATGCCAGAGGCCCCCATCGGTGGAGTGATGCCGTGGAAAGACCATGTGCTTTGGAGTCGAGTCTTGGCCTTGCCGTTTCCTAGCTGTGTGATCTTGGGGATGTCGTCTGACCTCTCTGAATGTTCGTTTTCTCATCTGTAAAACAGGGACAACAATAGTACTGACTTCATGGGGCTGTGGGGATTACATGCAGTTATTCGTGTGCCTAGAAAACCTCGGCAAACCTGTTTTCTCCCACAAACTTTTCGCTTTTTGGCATTTTCCTTCCTTCCCAACAGAGAGAGCCCTGAGGGCCCAAACGTGATCCCAATTGCCAGGTTCTCAGGGCCCTGTCTACACCCGCCTCCCAATGGTTCCCCAGCCGCAGTCTCCCCTGAACCAGACTAGGGTCTGCCAGGTCAACCCCATTTGTTCCTACTTTCTGCCTGTACTCTCGCCCGCCACCCCCCTTCCCCCCAACCACAGGCCAGGCCGCTGTCTTCTTGCTCATTCTCCGGCAAAATCAAAGCTTCCTTCCTGGGGCAAATGCCCAGTTTGGGGAGAGTGTTAGCTCATGTCCTGGGGCCTTGGGAAGACCAGACTTCTATCCTGGGGTGGACAAAGGGCCCCAGGCCCGCTCTGTAGTGTAGACCCCCAACAAAGACACGCAGATGTGATCAGTGCTCAGGTGGCCAAGCCCCTCCCTTTACAGATGGAGGCAGGGGGGCAGGGGGGCCAGAGAGGGCAGTGGCTCGCCCAGGGTGAAATAGCACAGCAGTGGTGGCTGAGGTGGGACCTGGAACTAGTTTTCCTGACTCCCAATGTGGACCCCTGCTGCTTTTCCATTCAACACCCTCCGCGTGTCTCCCGTTGGGAAGAGGAAGGGCTGGGAAGCGGGCTCTCAGCCTTCACCTTGACCCCCTGCTCTGGGAAATTTTGCTTCCAGGGCTGTGCGTGGGGCGTGGTTGGTGGGGTAAGCCCTGAAGTGGGTTTGGGGTCTATGGGGGCCACTAGTTCCGGAGCTGATGGCGTTTCAAAGGTGGTGGAGGATTTCTTGGGAGTCCTCAGGTCCTTCCTCCCCTGGAGCACTTCAGGGGCTTTCCTAGGTCCGGATCTGGAGGCAGGGCGTGGGGAGGGCTGGGCGTTTGGGAGGAGGGTGCTTCATGGTTCCCCAGTCCACCGGAGCCCGGCTGATATTACAGAGTTTCACCCTCTGTGTCTCGTTCCAGTTCAGAAAACACAACAGTGGCCCCGCTTCCTTCATCCCTGCCCGGGTTGGGGAAGTAGAGGTTTCCAGGGGCAGACTTAGCCGAGTGCCCGCCTGCCTGCAGGGGCTGGGTGGACGTGTTCTGTTTCTCCATCTCCAGCCTGGGAGCCGCCAGCATTCAGCTTTCCTGCATAACAGGCCTAGCGCAGGGGCCACCCCGTAAGGAGACAGCATGCACTGAGGGCATCAGGAAAAGCGAGGTGCTTAGCTCTGATGAACTGGTGCATCCCGGCAGCTTCGTGTTTTAGAGTTTAGTGCGGTTTTTATTTTGAATCACGTCTGGAGGGTCCGGGTAGGGCAGTACCACAATCTGTTCAGAGCTTGGTGCTTCCAAAGGTCTCGCTCTGGCTCTGAACAGATCCATCTGAGGGTCACTTGAAAGCTATGGACCCTCTTTACAGAAAAGTGCAAGTATCTACAAACATTTTGCACGTACTTTCAGACTTCACAATGTCTCTGCCGGTCTGGAAGCCTTGCTTGAGAAGGTGTGGTCACGTTGCTTCCCCTGCTTTCTAAAGCGGGGTGACTGACCTGCCCCAGGAGTGGGGTCAGGGAGGCACGCTCTCTGTCCTTAAGTGCCGGGATGGATGGGAGAGGCATGTCCTGGCCTGAGGGAGCTCCTGGGCTGATGGGAGAGGCGATCGGTGCCCCCGAGGGGTTCCGGGGCCGGTGTTCATGGAATGAAGAGAAATAAACAATTACAGAATGGCCTAAATTCACTGGGGGCTGAGTCGGGGCGAGAGCTTGAGTTGAAGAGCTGGGAAATAGATGAATGTAATCCGGGAAGAAGCCAGGCCTGATAGTCTGGTGGTTAGGATTCAGCACTCTCACTGCCACAACCGGGGTTTGATTCCCGATCAGGAACCACACCACCTGTCTGTCGGTTGTCATACTGTGGCGGCTGCATGTTGCTGTGATGCTGAAACTACGCCGCCGGTATTTCAAATACCATCAGGGTCACCCACGGTGGACAGGTTTCAGGAGCTTCCAGGCTAAGACAGACTGGGAAGAAGGATCTGGCCACCCACTTCCGAAAAAACTGACCATGAAAACCTTAGGAATAGCAGTGGAGCTCTGTCTGGTACAGTGCTGGAAGGTGGGAGGATGGCACGCGAAGACTGGGCAGGGCTCCGCTCTGCTGTACACAGGGTCTCTAGGAGTTGGAATCCACTCGACGGCAGTAACAACAACAACAATCTTGGAAGATTCCCTGGAGAAGGGGTTGAGGCTGATTCAAAGTGAAGCTAGATGTGGGGAAGTCAAAGGGTGGATATGTGCACGCCCAGTGTGCAAGCTCCAAATCCAGCCGAGTGGCCAAAAAGGGCACAACACATCAACACATCTGCACTGATTTATCAGGTTCACCTTTAGGAACATCTGCTCGTTTTCTCCCCTGACAAAGGAAAACAGTTTCAAACATAAATCCTGGCATGGCTTGGATGGATTTTTCTGCCCCCCTCTCCCTGATTGCTGGGCCTGAGGGTGTCGGCAGTGTGTTGTCTTGTGTTTATCACAGCCGAGCTGAGCTCAGGGTGGCAGGCCTGACAGCCTGGTCATGTGGAGGTGATATACGGGGGTTTGGGAGAGGGCCCCAGAGAGGAAACTTGGCATTCGTCCTTCAAACACAAAGTCACGCTCTTTACTTATTTATTTGCTGCATAGGGAGAGCTTGCCTGCAACTCAGCCGTGGGCGCATGAAGCTCAGGCGCTGCGATGGGGGAGGCTGGGGGCCTGCTCACCTGCGCATCCCTGAGAAGAAGCAGCCAACGGCCCCCCTGGTGGGTCAGGCATTGATGGCCGAGCAGATGGGCGACCCTGCTCTCCTGTTATTTTTCTTCCAGGACTGTTCTGTAGCTTTAAGATTCCTGTGACTCGAATCCTGTGCTGCTGTGGACACGTGATCATGCTAGGGTCTTTGACTTAGGATTGGAACAATGCAGAATTACTTCCTAACTCAAGGAGTTTGTGATTTTTTTTTTTTTTAATGAATCATGAGTTCTGTAGGGTTCTTTCACCCTGTAGAGATGAGAAAGGATCCATTTCTTTCTCACATTCTGCAGTCCCCTCCGGAAAAAGAGGAATGGAAACTTCCCAGGGTGAAAATCTGCTGCTGGCAAGGAGGTCCCACCTGGGCTTAATTCTTCCTTAATATCCTCTTGATGGAGGGACCGTAGAGTGAAACCCACACCGAAACACTTCCTTCTAAATTCTGAAAGTCCTTGCGTGATTCTTCCATCATTAGACCCATTTTCTTCTTTGTCACTTACCAGGTGAGGACTCCCCTCTGGGTACCTGAGAATGTCTGGTGTCTCTCTCTTTACCCTGGTCCCCACTGTTGGGACTGCTTATAGATTTCTGGTGCATTAAGCCTGGTTTTAAGCGCCCCACTTGAAGGGTAATGGGGAGCATAGTGAGGGGGCCTTGGAGGCCCACTCGTCTCATTGTTGAGCCAGGCTCGTTTCAGGAAGCCCACTCCCTTTCTATAGAACAGCTCTTGTCTTACAGTGCCGTGAAGCAGTTACTCCCTAAATCCTTTACAGTCGTGTGTCGCTTAACGACGGGGATACGTTCTGAGAAATGCATTGTTAGGTGACTTCGTTGTTGTGCGGACATCATAGAGCATCCTTATGCAAACCTAGATGGTATAGCCCACTACACACCTAGGCCATGTGGTACTAATCTTATAGGCACTGTTGTATATGCAATCAGTTGTTGACCGAAATGTCGTTATGCAGTGCGTGACTGTATCTAAAAAACTCATCATTTGAATGCTCTTGGAAAAATAACCATGTGAGGTAAGAGAGGCCAGGTTATGCTGTGGTAACAATAGCCTGCAAATCCTAATGGTGTTACACAACTAAGGTTTACTGCTTACCTCTGCCAAGTATGCTGGGCGTGTTCTCCGAGTGGCAGTTTGGCAATCCCGGCTGCTTCCGTCTCAGCTCAGTTCTACCGTCTCACCACAAAGCCATCTTGGCCACACCAGAGGAAGAGACTGAGGCGCAGTCACCTACTGGCTCTTCTATGCTTTGCCCCTGAAGTGACACACATCACCTTTGCCCCCAGCCCGTTGGCCAGAGCCGGTGACGTGGCCTCGTCTAACTGTGGGGAAGTCGGGAAGTGTGGGGCTTCAGATGGAGCGTTTGGTGAGCACCATTGCCTCTGCCAGTCTTCCCCCATACTTCCTCATCCCGAGGGAGCCTGTGATGGCCCCTGGGGAGGGGAACAGAGCTGCCCGGGCACTCGAAGGGGAACCTTCCATGGAATAACCAGTACAGTGGGGTAGGTGGAAGGTGGAAGGACCCTAGCGAGCATCTAGACCTACCTTCTCGCCCTCATTTTATCCATGACTAAAGTCCAGCCCGGCACCGTTCAGGGGCTAACTCATGACCACACAGCAAGAGAGAGACAGTGCTGGCCCCAGACAGGGTCTCTAGGAGCTCCCAGTTCAGCACTCTATCCCTGTACCCTTTCATGGCCTGGTCCTATGGGGCAGCTTGGGAGGGCAGGTGGAGGCCTGGGAGCGCGCTGGGGCTGTGCAGCCCTGGGTCCTAGCCCTGGTCCTGGCCAGCCTGCATTGCCTGACTCCATTCATCCTGGGCATGATGGCTAGTCAGTCAGCGTGCACCATTATGCTGCCTTAACAACTACTTTAGATGCAGCCAACATGGGCATTGTGTGGCAGCTGCGATGGACTGCAGCCGTTGTAATTAGCAGAGACATGGGGGAAGGACAAATGTGAGGCTTTTATAGTCAAGCGAGCCTCAGAATCGAAATAACTCTGCTAATTGTGCTTCGTGCGCTTATTAATATGACTTCAGTTAGTAAACAATGCCCCCCATCTGTGAGTTTCTCTCCCCGTTGTCTTTGGGGGCCGAGAATAAGAATGAAAACAGCTAACCCTTCTTTACTGACCACCTACTTTGTGCCAGGCACTATCCCGACTGCCTTACGTGCGTCCACACATTTGATTCTCACAATCGTGGGGAAACTGAGGCACTGGATGGTGGGTTTCTCGCCAAGGTTCAGCGGCAGTACCAATGGAGCGTGCCGTCTGGCTTTGATGCTCTTAACCGCTGTGGTTCGAGAACAAAGCCAGGCCTTTGTGTAAGGCGGGGGCTTCTCTCCTGGTGTCCTGGAGATCCCAGGGGAACACGGAGAGGAGTCTGGGGGGTCTGTGAACCTGGATGTGAAAAATTCACATCTTCATTTTCACTAACCTTCAACTGCAATTGAATGTTTCCCTTTATTATGAACGTGGGCCACAAACCGTGGTAGAATTAGCAGGATTTGTCACCAATAGAAATCATAGGCATTTTCATATCATATTACAGTTGTTTCAAGATCTTGAAAAACAATTCTTGCTCAGCACAACTTCCTGCCATTAGATCTTGTCCTTTAAGGCACTGAAAAGGGGCACATACATTACCATAGCACATATGTGTTTAAAAAAATCTTTTGATAATAACGACTCAGCTATGATTGGTTTCCTTTGGAATTCTGTACACTTTATTTTATGCTTCTAAAGGCAGGATCCCATAGGCTTCACCAGGTGGCTAAAGGCAGCCACAGCACAAAAAAGGTCACAAACCTGGCCCCCTTCCCGAGAGAGGGCCTCTCTGAGCCTTGCTCACCTGCCCCGGAGGCCGTTTTACTTGGAGGTGAGTGAGTGGGGCCAGCGATGCTCTTCCTGCCTTATCTGGAGCCCCTGCAATTCCTTGAGTGTGCCAGGTGTCCTCTTGTCTCCAGGCCGCTGTGCAAGCTGCTCCGCTGCCTGACGTGCTGCACCACCGCCACCGGCTCCTGGGCTTCCCTCCAGACACCTGCAGTGTGGCGCCGCCTCCTCCCTCCGGGGAGGCCTCCCTGGTCTGTCAGGCTGGGTTGGGTGGGCCTCCCTGTGCTTCCCCAGGCTAAGCTCCAGGGTCGTATTTATCATATTAGATTGGCTAGAAACAGCTAACTATGACCAAGCCCTTTACAGAGACAGGCTTTTGGAACACGGAGGTGCTGGCCAGAGGCTTGGTTCTGGGACCCCTGGGCATCGCCTCTTCTTCTCCTTTGGATGGGGATGTGGCCCTGTTAGTGTGGGTGAGCTTTGAAAAGAATCTAGAGTGTGAGTACCTGAATGAGAGCGCAAAGACAGTGATGTCACCAGAACGGGAGGGCCCGACCTTTGTGAAGAAGGCTCTGGCAGCTCTGCTGTTGGCTGTGTGGGACCCAGGGGTCCGAGTTTTGCAAAGTGCTGCTGCACTTGCCTCTGCCCGGGGTGGCAGTTCATGTCCCTCACAGTGTGTGTGTCGATGGCCCATCCCTGCCAACCCACAGCCCGGAGAGCTGCTGTGAACACCCCCATGTGGCAGCGGCTGCAGGCACTCTTCTGAGCACATTGCACGGAAGAGTGCCTTTGGTCCTCATCAGCCCCCAGAGGTAGACACTGTTATCTTGACTGTACATATGAGGAAACTGAGGCACTGAGAGGCTCAGTGCCTTGTCCAAGAGCACACAGTGGGGGAGCCAGGAGTAAGATCCCCACATGCTGATTCCACAGCCAGAACTCTGAACACCAGACCTGTCACATCATATATGAGACAGGCACTTCAGGAGGCTTTGCAGAATCCAGAAACTTGCATGATTTAAGACAAATCCTGACGACGGTTGGTAGGCGTTGTTGTTTATCAGCGGAAGCGGCATTGCCAGGCAGTGAGGAGGGAAACAGCTCACAATTCACTGGGCCCGCCAGCTTCAACATTCTTCGTGCTTCAAAAACATGTTTGGGATGCACATTATTTCAAATTTTGCATATAAAGTGAGACTTTATTAATATCTTTATATCACAGTGTCAAATTCACATAATGCAAAATCTCATAAAACGCCAAGATGCTACCCTGCCGAGTAACTTGGATTTTGATCCGTCAAGGGAGGCTGGACCGGGAGCCGCCCCAGGGAAGGTGCATCTTCATTCCCGCGCGTCCCTGTGCCTCGCACAGTGCCCGGCCCCCCGCAGGGACCACAGTCTAATTCAGAGCAATATGGTCTGAGTGGTTACGATTTTTTTTGGTGAGGGAACTATCTTTGAGGTTATATTTCTCAGTAGTTTTGCTCACTGGATTTACCGCCTCCTTCTTTTCCTTCCTTAAAAAGTGGAAGCGAGGGGAGAGACATCGGTAACTGATAATGAAAGGGGGCAGGACAGGAAAACCCAACGATGAGCGACAGGGCAAGAGCGTGGTCTAAGGACCAGGACTCAAGTGTTCAGGGCGTGCGCACGGCTTGTGTATCAGTCAGGGTGTCTCTTTGCAGCAATGGAACCCATTCTGGGTCACTTAACAAAAAGGCGTTTGATGTAAGATTCATGGAACCTCCCTGGATCCAAATGAGGCTGGAAAGCTAGTCTTGGGGACAGCAGGAACCCAGGCCTACCATGGAGTGGAAGAGGACACAGAGCTGGCCACTGCAGGCCAGCCTGGTCAGGACTGGTCAGGTGACCCTCCACCCTGTGCCCCCGGACACATGGTTGGGGGCTTCCTAACAGGGAGGTTGGCTGATAAAGGGAAGGGGATGTGGGTGCTGGTGGGTCAAAGGGGGCACACGTCCACCACTTGCGTCAATGAACAACCAGACTAGAGGGGGCTGTGAAGGTCATCCAATCCCTCCTGGTGTCACAGACAAGGGAACTGAGGCCTTGGCTTCACTTCCAGTTGGTGATAACAGCAGGACCAGAGCCGTCTCTCATGGGTGCTTTCCCCAGGGAGGGGCCAGAAACGCTTTAACCCTTTAAAGCGTCTTGAAAGCATGTCAGTCTTTATCATGATGGGTCAAAGGCCCTCCTGCTGATACACCCTGATGGGGCCTCCACCCTCTTACCCCGACTCTCTCTGACCCCAGAGGAGGGAGGGCCTGGATGGCCCTGGGAAGTGCAGGGACAGAATCCTGATCAACTCTAGGGGGCGGCCACACCTTGGGGGGAGGTGTGGGGCTGGGCCTGTAGTCACAGTAGCCGCTAACCAAGCCCACTCTGCCACGTTTCCAGGTGAGCAAGCATTAAGATGGGAGGAAGGCCTCGAAGGGCAACCTAGGGGTGGGAGATACTCTGGAAATGCATAAACCCCAGGTGGTGTGGGGGTGCATTTGGGGGACAGTTTATGTCCCTTTGTGTGCTACCTGCTGTGAATGTAGGAACCCCAGATAACTACTGCCAGAAGGTTACGGCCACTGCCCGCTCTTGCCAGTTCCTTTGGCTTTATCCCAGGTGAGGATGGGAAAGGGTAGGGAAACTAAGATTAATTGAACACCTACTATGTGCCAGTCCTTCTACTTAGGTAATCTCAGTTAATCCAATATTTGTGCCAGTCCCAGGAGGCAGTCATGATGACCCCATTGTATAGGGGAGGAACCAAGATGCAGCCAGGGTAAGTGACCTGCAAAGGTCCCCAACTGAGACAGGGCAGATCTCAGGGCTGGCATGGTGACCCCCGTTTACCTGATCCTCAAGGCGGTGTGTGTGGTAGTAAGGGTTCTCCAGAGAAGCAGAACCCACAGGGTGGAAGTTATATATATATTTTATATATAATAAATTAATAAATTTATTGTAAGGAATTAGTTCATGTGAGTATGGAGGCTGAGTTCCAGTCGGCAAGCTGGAGACCCAGGAGAGCCGGTGGTGAAGTTCCAGTCTGAGAGCCGCCGGGCTCGAGACCCAACAAGAGCCAATGTTTTGAGTCTAAGGGCTGGAAAAGACCCATGTCCCAGATGAAGCAGTCGCAGGAGGAGGTCCCTCTCGCTCAGTCTCTCTGTTCTATTCAGGCCTTCGATGGATTGGCTACGGCCCACCCACAGTAGGGAGGGCAATCCACTCTCAGTCCACCGGTTCAGCCCTCACAGACACTCCCAGAATAATGTCGACCAGCTGTCTGGGGACCCCGTGACCCAGTCAAGTTAACACACAAAATCACCCCCCACAGCGTGTCTCCAGGGAAAGATGAGGGAGGGAGCCTCGGACCCCAGTTCATCCCCTCTAGGCAGAGAAGTGCTCTTTTGGGAGTGAGTCCGTGAAAGAGGAGCGGGCTCGACCCTTCTCCCTGCCTTTTTGCAGAAGGACGCTTAAGCATTCCCAGTGCACAGACGGACTAGCCCCAGAGGGGGAGGTCAGATAATCCTCCTTGGAAATTAGCTGCCCATTAGGTCCCCCTTGGGGCTGAGTTCCTACAGCTGGAAATATCAGCCAGGTCTCCTGGAGAGGAAGGAGTCAGCTGGGGACCCACGATTTCCTATCCTGGGACCACACCAAGCCTGCAGCCCTCGTCTCCATCACCCTGGCGGTGCTGTCACAGGCACAGTGCTTGGACTTGGAGCTGAGCCTGACTGGTTTCTGGGACAGAGACTGAGCGGGCCTCCTGTATGAATTCTCTCCCCTTCCTCTGGAAGAACCTGCACACGGCCACCCAGAATAAAGACCACATTTCCCAGCTTCCTTTGCACCCAGGTGTGGCCACACGACCAAGTTCTGGATGAAGGAATGGTAGCAGAAAGGGTATGTGCAACTTCCAGGCAGTGCCCTTAAAGGGAGAGGGACCTTCTCTTCCCCTGTTCTTTCTTTCTTGCGGGCTGCAGTGCAGATGAAATGACTAGCACTGGAGCAGCCACATTGGGCCAGGAGGTGGACTTGGGAGAGAGGCTATGGAGCAAGAAGGTAGAGAGAGCTGGAGTCCCTGTCACTGAAGGCACCATAACAACCCTGGCCCCCCACCTGGAATGTTACAGCTAAACCCCATCCTGATTTATATAGCCCTTCCTTTGCTGTGTGACTTGGGGCAGTGGCTCAGCCTTTCTGGACTTCTACTGGCTGTTGACAGTGGCGGCTGCACATGCGTGTGACCTCCCATGTAGGGTGTCTGGAGTGAGTGGACAATAAGGAGATCTCAGCTCCGAGGGGACAGAACAAGGTAGGGGCATGAGGCCTTGGTCCCTGTACCAAGGAGAGTTCAGCATTTGCTGTTTGGGAAGAAAATGACACAGTGAAAGGCAAGGCAGGTTGGGACGGGATAGGGTCAACTGCTGGCCTTGACCTTGGGCAAGTTGCTGTCTCGGAACCTCGTGTCCTCACGTATAAAATAGGGACAATGAGGCCTACTTCCCAGATGGTGTAAGAGTCAGGGCCTGTGTGAGGAAGTGCTCCGTGAGTGGCTGCTGTACTTTTCATCATTGGTTTGAGGGTCCAGAGACCCAGATTTTGAGGCGTGCCGTTGTGATCCTCGGCAAGTCATTTAGCTTTCCGGACCTCGGTTTACTTGCCGGTAAGTGCAGGAGGTGGGTGACTGGGCTGCATGAACTCCCAGCTTCTGTCCAGCCCTGATGGGCAGTCTGGTCCTCCCTGCCATCACTTACACCTAATAAACCCGAGGCTCAGTGGGGCAGAGAGCCCTCGCCGTGCCCCTTCCGCAGTGTGGAGTGACCGTGGGCAAGCAGCTGCCCTCAGGGCTGCATCCCCAGGCTGCTTCTCAACCACAGAACGGGAGCTGTGGGACATGTTCTGGGCCAAGGGGTTACGGCATGGATGTGCCTTTTCCATTCTCTCTTCCTCCTCTGTCAGCTGAACGTCCACACCCGGGTGACCTCGGAAGCTGCATGTTGAGGAGGGCAGAGCCTCTCCCGGCCTGTCCATAAATGCCTGTAGGGCGCATGTGCACGCTCCCTGCCCCCTCCCTGTGCTGCTTTGGCCTTGACATGAGCAATAGAACACTTCCGGAGATTTCCAGGTTTCCCCGCTGTAGCAGCTCGTGTTATCTGAACGAAGACGCCCAAGAGACAGAGTGACTTGTCCAGCTTCTGTGCCTCCCCTTTCATTCTTGGTGGCATCCTGTGTGACAGTCCAGTCTTCTCAATGAGTTTGCCAGTTCTTTGAGAGCCAGGACAGCGGCTCACACCCCTGCAGGCTTGTGACACCCAGCACCAGTTGCCTCTCACCCATCCCACAGCAGTGACCTGCTGGGACCAGGCTGAGAGCTGACCCCATAGATCAGATGCCACATCCCTCCCACATCCCTGGAGGCTGCAGCACATGGGAGCCCCAAAACAATAGGGAGGGCAGCAGTGGGGTTGCAGGCTGGGACTGGGGAAGGCTGCATAAGGGCAGGCGGGTCTTCAAGAGGCGTCTGTGAAACGGGCAATGAAATTTTGTGGAATTGAGGGTGGAGGTCTGGATGGGGGCCAAAGCCCTGATCCGAATCCAGCCCTGACCCCAACTTGTGTGTGACCCTATGGAAATCCAAGGTCACTGGAGAGTTGGTGACGGGAGCAGAGACCAGAACCCAGGCTTCTCCACTCCAGCCACAGGGATGGGCTCTTTCCAGAAACCCCTTGGAAGCCTGGGCATCCCTGATTAGGATGCTAATGGAGGGAGGAGGGGTGAAGAAGTGAGGGAGCTGCAGAGCGGGGAGAAATACCTGGGGACTGGGGAGCCGGTGGCTAATTACAGGCTCCATGTCAAAGAGGAATGCCAAGTAGGTAATTTCCATGCCATTTGAATAATGGGGGAACGTTTACCATTTCTCAAGTTTGCTTATTGAAAAGAGAGAGAGGAAAAAGGAAGGAAGGGGAGAAGATCGTGGCTGCAGGGACCTCGACATGCTCCCGGGAGGTTGGGCACGCCACATGCAGCAGAAGGGCTCCAGGGAGAGAGCGGGAGGCAGGCACTGGAAAGGGACAATGTTCTGCCTTTCTCCCAGAAGGTCCTGTGACATTCCCTGAAACCTGGGTGAGGGGACAGAGCAGCCGGGCAGAGAGGTGGTGATGTGAGGTCCTGGCAGAGTTCCGGGAAGCCCTCCTCACAGTTGCACCGCACTTCACAGTTTACACTCTTCGTTCCCCTGGATCGCTGTGACAGGGAAGGGGTGACAGTGATGGTGATGATTCCTGTGTTAGCAGTGAATAACTGAGCCCCAGAGAGCCAGCATGGATTGCGCTAGGCCACATTTGCACATTTATTTATTCATTAATTCAACAAAACAGTTTATTGGGGAAAAGGCTGCATGCCAGCCCCAGTGCCAGGTGACAAAGTCCTGTGGGTGAGGAGGGCACGGCTCTGCTCTCAGAGGACGCCGCCTGGAGGGAGAGCATCGAGGTGAAACCACGCATCACGATGGCTGCGGGGCTCGGGGGAAGGACTGAGCCTGCTTGCCCGAGGCAGACGGTGCTCCTGGGACGGGCTGAGGTTTCAAGCGGGAGTCGCCGGGTGACTAAAGGGAGGAACATATTCCAGGCTGAGGGAACAGCAGGTGCAAAGGTGTGGAGTCCCGGAGGGCTCTTCCTGTCTCGGGAACAGTGGGATGCCAGTGTGAGAGGACAGTAGGGATGGTGGGGCAGGGCAGGGGTGGGAGTCGCGGCTGGAGTGCTTGTTGGGAGAGGACTGAGACCACCAAGCCAGGGCCGGGACAGATCGTGGAGGGCCTGCGTGCTTACTACGACATGTGGGCTTGATCTTCAGGCCACAGGACCTTAGGGAGTGGCTGAGGGGGTGCTGTGGGACATAGGCTGTTCCATGGTCACAACTACTGCTGTCTCTTTGCTGGATGCCAGCCCTAAGAACCCACCCTCTCAGCCCAGGCCTCTGAGCTCCTTCCAGTCATGGGGCCACGAGTAGACAGCCACACCGTGGGGTGGAGGGTCCCTGTTACTCTGGCCTCTTGCTTCTCGCATCAGTTACCTGCATATGCATAACAACTTACCCCAAAACTCAGTGGCTTAAAACTTGTTCTCTCACGGTTTATCTGGGTTGGACGTTTGGGAACAGCCTAGCTGGGAGCCCCTGGTTCCGGGTTTCTCGTGAAGTTGGAGTCAAGATGCTGGCCCAGGGCTGCAGTCACCTGAGGGCTGGACTGGGGCTGGAGCGTCCGCCCCCAGATGCCCCACTCCACAGTGGCGCCCCCCATGCCCAGCAGGTTTGTGCTGGTGTGGGCGAGACGCCTCGGTTCCTCCCCACAGGGACCTCTCCCCAGGGCTGCTGGAGCGTCCTCACAACCTGCCGGCTGCCTGTCCTCAGAGCAAGTCAGAGAGAACAAGGCGAAAGTGGGCTGTCCCCAACGATCCAGCCTTGTATTCACACGCTGTCATTTTGCCACAGCCTTTAGTTACACGCTGTGGGAGGGGGTTACACGCTGTGGGAGGGGGTTACACACTGTGGGAGGGGGCTACACGAGGGTGTGGCCCAGGAGACAGGATCACTGGGGGCATCTTGGAGGCTGGACCCCACACTCTCCTCCAGGGAAGAGCTATCAGCAGCTCCTGTGGCAGGATGAGAAAGCCGGGCTGGTGAGATACGGTGGCTTCCCCAGAGAACCAGGGAAGGGACATCCTAGTCGTTAGCACAGGGTAGGTCTCAATTAGCTCTGCGTCCAACTTGCTGTGTGACCCTGAGCAGCTTGCCAAGCTCTCATCTCTGTGATGCAGAAAGAGCTTGTTCTGCTTTGCAGGCCTGCGGAAAGCATGGGGGATCCAGCTTCTGAGAGATGGAGAACTGCAGAATCTGGAGTCTTCCCTCCTCCCATCCTTAATCCCGTTTCTTCACAGTCAGATAAGGTTCTCCCGAAAGTCTTTGCAGCAATCAATTTGCATAACCACCCAAGGAAGCACCATTCCTTCCTTTAAACTAACTCTCGGCCTTAAATCCTCAACTGGCTTCTGTGCCATTAAACCAGCGTGGGGCTTCCCTTTCCCCTCCCCATGGCCGCATCGCTCCCTGGATGGCTTGGAGCAGAGGCAGGGCCCTGTGTTAGCTCTGTTCACTTCCCTCACTTTACCCTACGTTACCCCCAGCACTGTGTGGCCAACGCCCAGGGCTCAAGACGGGCCAGCTCGCCTCTTCTCTCCTTCTCAGCTTCCCTTTGTGGTGAGGAGTGAGAGGCTCAGGATGTCAGAGCCCAAAGAGACCTTAAGTTCCTCTCATGCAACCCCTAGATTTTACAGATAAGATTCAGAGAGGGCCAGCAAGAACCCAAGGTCACACAGCATGTAGGCAGCAAGCCTGGGCCAAGAATCAGGTCTCTTGACCCCCATGCAGAGCTGTTTCTGGTCTCACTGCTGGGCACGCCCAGGCGGTACTCCGATTGTGGTTGTTCTAGATGGACCCTGGGCCCCCATGACCTTGGCACCCCATCTCTCTGAGAGAGGCAGGCCAGGTGCCAGGGTGCATGGAGCAGGAGTGCTATCAGAGTAGACCAGCCAGACCCACACAGGGGTTATATACAAGAGAGGAATAAGAAGTGGACCAAACCTTTGAGACTCACGCCCAGTGGAAGAGCAACAGGGCAGGCAATGGTCGGAAAGCAGGTGAAGAACGGCCTAGCCTGAGAGGGCGAGGGCCTGGGGCCTGAGGGACGGAGGTTGGCTGACGCCTGGGAAGCCCCCAGCCTGCGGAAGGCAGCAGTGGCCAGCCGAGAAGAGGCGAGGAGGCGTGGAGCTCCTCAGGGGTCCGCCAGCTCTCTCCCCCTTGCCGCAGACGGACACGCCTTGTGCTCACAGCAGAGTGGAGGGCCCTGGTTCTCCCCGGCCTGGGCCACCAGCCAGCCCTGCGGCCTAGGGCCAGTGCTTCCTCGCTGGTCCCTGAGGTCCTGCAGGGTGGCCTCACTCTTGTCCCTTTGCCTCCCCACCCTGCCTGCTGGGGTGAATGGCGCAGGCCCGGCGCTGGCCGGTTTGACTCAGCAATTTCTCCATCTTCGCTTCTGCTTATTCCACTGCCCTAAATTGTCTTCCACTTTAGGAACTGTCTTTCTGTGAGCTCAGAAAGGCAGACTCATTTTGATCGTGGCTGGAGTAAACCTTAATCCCAATTTAAAAAAATCTGCTGGTTCTAGGAAAATACCATCCCAGGCACCCAAGAGTGGAACGGCTTCTGAATTATTGAGAGACTGCATTTCTTTCCTACAGACGAGAAACTCCTTGCGGGCAGGGCTGCGTCGGCGTCCAGAAGGCAGGGAAGAGGCCAGGAGCCCACATGCATCCAGGGCCCATTTGTGCTGGGCACGCGGCAGCTTTGAGTGTGGTCAGATGCCCCCAGTGCAATACAGTTTCCGTCTCCAGTCCAGAGCCAAGGAGCCTGAAGACCAGAGACAGGAGGCGCTTGCCGAAGGTCGCACAGCCTGTGTGTGGCAGTGGATTTGGAAGCTGGGCTTGTTGTGATGCCAAAGTCTAGGGGTTTTTCGGGCACTGCACAGGCGGGCGGGGTCCCCTGCTCCCTCAAGCTCTGCAGTTGTCGGCCTTGCCAAGATCCTCAAGGAGCTGGTGAGGAGTGAGGCCCCCAAGGCAGCCAGATTTGCCACCCGTGGGGGCTGGGGTACAGAGCAGCTCTGACACTAATTGGGGAGCAGGAGCCCCGACCTCTTTATTTCCTGTCTTGTCTGCTTGGCCCAACCAAAGGGCTTTGTCTTGGTTGGCCCACTGACAGCATCTTATCATGCTCTTCCTGCCTCCTTCAGCCTGCTCCTTCTCAGGGCTTTTAGCACTCCCCCCACTGCCTGTCACCATTTCATACAGAGTCACAGACAGGAGACCTGGGGGACGGCCCAGCCAGCCACCAACTAGCTGTGTGATCTTGAGCTAGTTGCTTAACCTCTCTGGGTCTCAGGTTCTCCACCTGTAAATTGGGGGTAGAGGATGGATCAGAAGGTTGCTAAGTTTCTGTGATGACTTCCTTCCCCTTTGGATGATTGGCATTTGGGAGGGCAATGGGGCTTTAAGGGCTGGGAAGAGGCGTCTTTATCCAGTCACGTTATTGTTAGAGAGAGACGCTATTTGTATATAATTTGCACTTTCTTTTAATGTCAAAATGCTCTGGAATACCCATCCCAATTTGTCCCTCCTCCCTCTCCCACCTCTTCCTCTCACCACCTGCTTTCTCCCCTTCCGCATCCCATCTCCCCCCCCAACCCCGTCATGTCAGCCCCGACCCTGTCTGGCTGGGTTGCCTTGCTCCAGAAGGATGACTGAGCTGGCTGGAGGGCTGTGCCTCAGCTGCAGCCCAGGCCTGACTTTCCTGTGTGACCGGGCCTGAGAGCATCCATGATATTCCTGGAACTGTGCAGGGGGGCCCTCATATTCAGCTCAGAGATGCTGAGCAACTGGTCCAAAACGCCACAGGGAAGTGGCGGCATCAGCATTCCACCCCCCCTGCCCGACTCTGGGCCGTGCTCTCCTTGCTGCTCCAGGCTGTTTGCCTGCTTGAGGACTTGTGACAGGGCAAGAGCGATGGCCTGGCTGCGGGTGATGCCACGGTGATAAAGTTGACATTAAGACTGCTGCTCAAAGTGTGGTCCATGCACCAGGAGCACAGGCATCATGGGGAGCTTGTTAGAAACCAGGTCCCCTGTGAGCCCACTGAATCGGGATCCACATTTTATCAGGGTCCCCAGGGTTCCAGCCCACTAAAGATGGGGAGGCACTGCTCTGAGCCACATCGGCGTCTGGGCTCCAGAACCACTTGATGTTCCTGGAAGCAGAACCATGTGATCTCAGAGCCGGCGACCCCTTGGTCGTCTTTCAGCCTGACTGTTTCACAAGCCGCGCTCTTTGAAGCACCGAGGGTCTCAGAGGTGTTCTTGTGGCTTCTCTGGGGTGGGGTGGGACGACACCCAGCAGGCAGGACTCCCATGCTCGCTTGAACACCTCCCCTTGGACGAGGTTTATAAACTCATGGAACACAGTCTCACTGGAGTGGCTGGGATTGGTAGAATGTATTGACCAAAAAAAAAGTTTTAAGCAAAGTTTATTCCGTCCTTCTATTTTCTAAGTCAGGACATTGATACTCAGAGAGATGCAGGGACCTGCCCAAAGTCACACAGAATCTGGGACCAGAATCCAGCTATATCACTTAGGATTGTTTTTGGCTGCAAATAACAGCACTGTAAACTAACAGAGACTTACGCAAGTCAGGAGTTTGTTTTCTGTAACAAGAAGCTCAGGCACAGACTGCTGAGGACTGCCTCCATGATGCAGCAGTGGCCCAGGCTCTTCCTGTTTGCCGTTTGCACCTCCTTTCCCCAAGCGTGGGGCTTTTATCCTCATGGCAGAAGATGGCTGCTACTACTCCATACCTTGCATCCATGTTCCAGGTGGGAAGAAGAGGGAAGGATGAATGGGCAGAGGGCATTCTTCTAGTTAGTTTTGTCTTTTTATTCAGTGAAGGATGCCCTCCCCTGAGGCTTCTGCCTATTTGGTTAAGGCCCGAACTGGGTTACATGGCTACCCCTATCTGGAAGATAGCCAGGAGAAGGGGAGTGGGGCATGAGCTTGGGTCCAACCATCTGACGGTGAGTGCCTCCCTCTCTAGGGTTCCTGTCCTGGTAGCCTGAGACTCTTCAGGGTCCCAGAACAGCCTTTGGGGTGGGGTGGGGTAGGATGAATCAGAGAGGCACCTGCTCAGGCTTCGGAGCTTGAACTGCCCACCATCGTAACGATCTCTGGTGGGGACCATTTGGGGTGGGGGGCGGAAGCTTTGCCAAATAAAGACTCACTTCCTTGGGGGCTTGGGGACAGAGACCCTGGATGAGAGTGAAGCCCGCCAGGGCGAGTGCTAATTCTCTGACTGTCTCCACCGCTCACAGCCCCTAATGAAAACATGTGTAGGAAAGCCGCGGGGTTAATTCTGCCGAAAACAATTCCAATAAGGCTCCATTAGATTTTCGCGTTAAATTAATGTAATGGATGCTTAAAAGGCATGCTAATTAGACTTTGTTATTAGCAGGAATGTCAGGTGGAGGGATCTGGCCTGGAGCTGACATTTTTTTCGGGCCGCCTCTGGGAGATGGATTTGTCAGGGGTCGGGAGGGACCACCCTATCTGGCCCCAGCAACCCAGCTCCCGCCCCTGCCTGGGAAGGTCTTTAGTCCTTTAAGTTCACTTACCTGGAATGTTCTCTTCACCAAGATGACAGACAATAGACTCCATTTTCTGTTGGGTTTTATTTTTATGTCCTTGAACATTTCCAAATTTTCCCTTCTATGAGCCATCCTAATGGCGCTGATGGGTCCCTCCTGTGCACAGAAACCTTTGATAGCTCCCTATTGGCTATCAGATAAGTCCAGAGTCCCTGACTTGGCATTCAAAGCCTTCTAGGACTTGGCCCCAGTCCACCTTCCTTGGCCCCCCGTTCCTCCGTGGGTGCCGAGGGATGGCTCCTCCTTGAGCCAGGCCCTCCCGATTCCCCTTGACTTCGGCTATAAGCCCCGAATCCCATCATCTCAGCCTCCCCACACTTGTTATTCTTGTCATTTCACAGCTGAGGAAACAGGTCCCAGGCTGCAGACCCCCTGACCACGCAGACTGCCTTACACAAAGCACCTGGCCTGTTTTGGGTGCTCAAAGGACTCCCGTCTCCCCCTTTTCTTGCTCTCCCTCAACCTCTCTGCTGGGCCAGGTAGGACATCTTCGGGGCGGCTGCATGTCTGGCGCCAGGGCTTGGGAATTCTAGACACCACGTGGCGTTTGGGAAGAGGCTCTGTTTGGGAAGGAGAGATGCAGTACAAAGCCAGGATGAGCAGGAGAAGGGAGGGAGGCCCCGCTGCTCCCATCATCCGAGGCCGTCTGCGCCGGGGCTACGTGCGGGACCCTGGAGGGGGTTTGCATCCCTTAGGGAGATATTGACCCCCCCACCCCAGGCTTATCTACCTGCTTCTGGAGGAGAGAACCTAGACTGCTCGGCTCCAGGCAGTCTGGACGTGGGCACCTGCTGTTGGCAGGAGCCGGCCATGAAAGAGCTGTGCTCCACCTGGGGCCTGGGGCCCGTGGGACGTTGCAGGTCAGAGGTGGGCTGGGGGAGCCGCAGCCCTGCGGGAAGCTGAGCCTGCGTGCAGCCGCCCCTGGGAAGAAGGGGGCCCAGCGTCACTCCCCAACAGTCCTATTCTTGCACCATGTCCACGCCCCGCCGCAGGCTGAAAGACATAAACCTCTTCTCCAGGGGCACTGGCCTCTCCAAATCCGGACTAGGACAAGCGAGAGCTCATTAAACCTCTTCTTTCTCTGTTCTTCGGGATCTTTCATGTTTATGTTCAGTCCACCGGGTTGGCCATTCCCCCTTGGGGGTGAGTTAGATCTTCCTTTTGGGGTCGCCACCTGCCAGGCCCCCGGGTTTGGGCTGAATCCTATGGCATCCGACAGAGGGCTGGGGAGCGCCTCTGTTGGGAGGGGTGAGTCTCTGTGGCTGGCAGAGGCAGGAAGGGAGAGGGCACGGATCTCGGGGGCCTCCTCAATCATCCAAATGCCTGTTTATTGAGCCCTGAGAACTCGGAGCAAGGAGGAAGGGACAGAAGAGCCCCACACTCCCCAGGAGGCTGCTGGAGAAGCTTATGCTTCAGAAACACCCAGAGGTTTTTCAAGGAAAATCCAGCCGTGATAGGGATGTGACAGCACAGGGGAAGGAGACGGGCCTCGTCTGGGCCAGCCACCATGACCAGGGGAGCGGCTGGAGGCTGAGACGTCCATTTCCATCCAGGCAGCCGAGGGAAGCCCAAGGGCCAGCAGGCCGTGTGTGTGCACCTGCTGTGCGCGTGTAGTTATGGCAGGGCCTCCCGCTGTAGAACAAAGTGCTGGACCGACCCAGGGTGGGAGGCAACCTGCCTCCCTTCCCTTGCACGGTGGAGGGGTCCCTAGGACCGAGTCGTCAGCAGCACTGCCTGAAACGCAAACCCACACTGACCATCCATCGGTGGCCTGGGTCCAGTGCCCTGTCAGCTGAGGCGACAGGAGCAGAGACCCAGACCTTCCCCCCTGAGTCCATGTGTCGTCCCCCCCACGCACCCCAGAACTCTTCTTCTCTAATGAAGGCCACGTGGCCTTGTGGAATTCGCCGCTGAGCCTTTGTAGGACAGGTGGCACCCAGATGGGACCCACCTTGCCTGACACTCTTCTCCCTCGAACCTTCTTTAAACGCCTGGGTAACCTCTCTGCCTCACACATCCTGCCCAGATGGCAGGAAGGAAGTCCTGGCAAAGGTGCACGAACCCAGACGCCCAGGGTCTAAAAGAAATGAAGAGCGTGCGTGCATGTGTGTGTGTGTGTGTGTGTGTGTGTGTGTGTGTGAGAGAGAGAGAGCGCGAATGTGCAGGGAACCTGGAAGCAGAGGGGGTGAATGGCCAGCCGGGCGGGGATGGAGGGGAGGGAGGGGCTCCGGGCACCAGGCCAGGCCCTGCCCAGCCTGGCCCAGGCCGTCTGCACTGCCGCTTTAGTGCTGGCATTGGCGCGGGGGGCAGGGCTCTGAGCACCTCTCCGAAAGTGGGGCATGTGGTCCAGCCACTGCCTGGGCACTCAGGCCACTGAACAGGAAGGAGAGAGAATGAGAACTGAGGAGGCCACACTGCAGGGTGTGCCCGGGCTGGCATGTGGGTAAGGGGAAGAGAGCTCCAGAAGCGGAAGGGTGCCGGGGGTGGGGGTGCGCCTGCACTGTGTGTGAGTTAGAGGCCAGGCCAATGGGGAGACGAACCCTTCCCCTGGCTTTTCCTGGCCCCTGCAGCAAGGACAGGCAACAGGGCATTGAGAAGAGGGATGAGGAAGGTGGACTGTGCCTACTTCTTGGACCTCAGGGTGGCCAGTGGACTAAGAGTCCTAAAGTTCCATCCGTTGTCTTCCCAACAGCCACCCCTTTCCCCTACTTCTTTCTTGCTGTCAGAACTCAGATATTAGCAGCCCAGTTTTTCAGGGGAGGCTGGGACTCTCCCTCCCAAGGAATGAACCTGATTAACAAGTTAAACCTGGTAATTCCATTTTGTTTGCTGGTGATCATGCATGGGCATGTCATGCAATTCTGGCCAATGACAGCTAAGGGGAAGAATGTTGGTGGAGAAAGGGTGCCTTCTGGGAAAGGCTTTCTGAGATATGAAAAACTGGCTTGCCAGAAGCAGCAGCTACCCCTGCCCACCACTGTTGGATGTTGTTGGGTGAGGATGTGATGCCTGGAGCTTTGGCAGCCATGTTGAGATCACGAGGGAAGTAGTTCCAATGCTGAGGAAGGGAAAATGGAAAGAGAGAAAGAACCTGGGTCCTGAGTGGTATCCCAGGATCTAGCTGAATTAACCAAATGTGGAATTGCCTTACCTCTGGATTTCTTGTTATAAGAAATAACAAACTCATTTTTAAAACCGCTCATAATTGAGTTTTCTATTGATTGTTGCTTAAGGCAGCCAACCTGATTAAATTTCTGAAGTCAGTATGAAATAATTCGGATTATTTGCTATGATTCTCTGCCTGGGGGCAATGAAGGGATCTTGAGGTCACTGGAAGCCCAGCTTAGCTGGAACTGCTCCTTTCCCCTCTGGGCAAAACTTGCTGCTGAGTCCAGGTTTGGGGGCTAGAAAAACTGGGTTCAAATTCCACCCCTTTCTGTGTGCACTATGACTTTATGCTAATTATTTAAACGAGGGGTTGGCAAACTTTCCCTGTAAAGGGCCAGATAGTAATTATTTTGGACCTGGTGGGCCACATAGTCACTGTCGAACTCTTCAACTCTTGTTTTAGTTTGAAAGCAGCCACGGACAACACACAAACGAACAGGCATGGCTGTGTCGCAGTAAAACTTTATTTTCGGAAACAGGCGGCAGGCTGGATTTGGCGCGCAGGCCATGGTAAACCAACTCCCAATTAAACTCCCAGTCTCGGCTTCCACACGAGAAAAATGAGGCTAATAATTTCTGTTTTCCTCCTGGGGCAAATCTGAGCATCAGATGAGTTGACTAAAAACTATCACCACATAAAGGACAATGTCCAGGTGGCCCCATTCCCCATGAGAACCAAAGATCCTGGCACTCAGGAGTGGCGAAGTGCTTGACTCTGCCACCTCCTATAGCTGTGTGACTTTGGGAAAGTCACCTGACTTCTCTGAGCGTAACTTTTCTCCTCTCAAAGTGGGGATGCTAAGACCTACTTCATACAGGGTTGCAAGGGATTATGGGAATAGTGCGTGTAAAGTGCTGCACAGACCGAGCACAGTGAATGGCAGTGAGTGTTATTAAGGAGTAAAGCCCCTTCTTCTGACCCGGCAGCGTCCATTCTGTCTCACCCCACCTGTGTCCTGACATTCGGTAAATCCTGGTTTCCTCCCCCACTTTCCGTGGGCCCGGAGGCCCTTGGGGGGCTGCAAATCTCCCCGGGCCACGCACTCTCGCTCCCTCTCACCCACCCAATGCCCTCCCCACCACACCCCCTTCCCCATTTAACCGAACGAGTAATTAGCAATGTTAATTCTAATCTCATTTGCTAATGAAGGCAGTCTAATTGCACCATAATTGGCAGCAGCAGCAGCAGAAAAACACAAAATAAACCCTGCGTGGGTAATTCGGTTTAACTCCTTTATAATTACCTTGCAGGCTGGGCCCCCGTGGTTGGGGGTGGGGTGGGGAGGTTGGGGACTCAAGAGAGATGGGAGCCAAGCCCTCAGGGTGGGAGAGAGGGTCCCACTGCCCTCCTTATCCCAAGACCCCCCAGACAAACTTCTTCCCCCTCTCTTGCCATCTCCCCCTTGGGTGGCGTCCGGGCAGACCTAGTCTGCAGGCCCACCTGCAGACATGCTCCTGCGAGGACATCCTGGCCCCCCGGCATCTTTATCCGCTCACCCTTCCCCAGCGACGCCTCTGTGAGATGGGAATGAGGGCCAAGATCTGGTCCAGCCTATGCATCCTCAACGCACAGCTCTGACCTCAGGTTCCAGCCAAACACAACTGTTGCTCCTGCTTTTGCACAGGCCGGGTCCAGCCCTTGGTTTGGAATGCCTCCCACCCCCTCATCCGGCTGGAAACCCACCCATTTAAGACCCTGGGAGGGAAGTCTCTCCTGCTCCCTAGGGGCTGGTTGCACCCCTCGTCCACTTCACGGGTAGGAACCCGCGTCATACCGCACACCCCGTTATTTTATGTGTGCCTGTTTACTGTTTACAAGCTTTCTCTGTCACTCGAGTGTGTCTTTTTCTAAGTACCCTCCGTGCCTGGCACAGAATAGGTGCTTGATTCTATTTTTGTAGAATGCTTGAATGAAAGCGAGGTGACCCTGCAGAAGGTTCTGGAAGCACGTGGTGAGGAGTGTGAGGAGCTTGCGTTCTGGTCTGGCTCACCTGCTGTGTAAAGTTGGGCAGCCTTCTGTCCAGCGGGAAGGCTCACGGTCCTTAATCTCCCCTTGTCCACCTGTTTTCAAAGTCGATGACTGCTTGAATTTTCATGGTGAAAATTCTTTCTCCCTTCCCCAAAATAAATACAATAAAAATACAACAAAAATAAAACAAGAAAAAGGCAGCCAACCTGGTCACATCAATTCTAGGCCATCTTTCTCGCTGGAAGTCAAGTTCCCACCTGAACTTCTTGTACAACCTTCTGCCTCTCCACCAGGTGACCTCAACCCTCATGATGAGTCCGTGTGAATAAGGAAGCATCTCCTCAGAACCCTAACAGAAGGTCTCCCGTGTCTCACCCCAGGAAGCAATACTTCAATAGCTTCCCTTTGTAGAGAACCGAGTGCCCAAGGTATTTGTTCTGCTTATACAGACAATCGTTTCCATAGCAACCGGCTGTGATGGAGGCTGAGCCACTGCCTTTGGTTAAGGGGTGCTAGGTGAGGAAATTTGGCATCTCAGAGTCTAAAGGAAGTGTTTGAGAAGAAGAGTCCTTCTTCGGAGCCTGGAGGCCCCACACACCGTATCACATGTGGACATCTGCTCTCGGGGGAGCCTGTGGTCTCTTGGTTTCATTTTTCCCTTGGAGACTTCCCCCGGGGAGCCCTCCATCCTTCTCCTCTCGCCCTGGCGGATGCAGCTACAATCCTGGGGCTCCTTCACCGCCACCCGGAAATCCCCTTGGCTTCTCCCCTGTCGGGATGTCACATTTCCTGGATGCCACACCTTCCTTCTTTCTTGGTTTATGCCCTGGTTTTGGTGGAGCACAGGGGACAAAATTTCTGAGACTGTTTCTGGGGAGTTTGATGCCATGCAGCTTCCCGATCTTTTGTATGTCACCACATTCTTTTCCTTCCTCTCTGGTGGCTATAACACCTTTTCTTCATCCTTAGTGTTCTGAAATTTCCCCATGGAGTGCCTTGGTCTCAGGGGGCCCATTAATCTGGAAACTCAGATCCTTCAGTGTGAAGACATTTGCTTCTGAGATAAGAGTCTCACTTCCAATTTCTCTCTTTCTGGGTCCCCTATTAGTTACACGTTATGCCTCCTGGACTGATTTTCTGAAATTTTAAAATCACTTTTCTTCTATTTTTCATTCTTATTCTTTTGGTTCTGCTTTCTAAGAGATTTCTTCAACGTTATCCACCAACCCTCCAGTGGAATTGCGTCTCTCTCTTTTTAATTCCAATGATTCTCTTTATTTATTTCCTGAATGTTCTTTTTCGTTCTTTTAATAGGAACCTGTTCTTTTTTCACGATGCAGCATCTTCTCTTATTTCTCCAAGGATAATTGTAGAGTTTTGGGATATCCTGCTCTTTCCTGCATTGCTTCTGTTTGATCTGAGCCCCTTTCTCTCAGTTTTTTGGGGGAGGTCTCCGTCTTGTGTATTGGATGCCCTGGCCAGACACAGAGGCTCCGTGTCTGGGGGCCTGGTGCGTGGCTAGAGGGTGGAGGGTGAACAGGGTGGGGGCCGTCTGGGGGACACAATCTCGGTGTGTTCTTGAGCGGACCTATTCCGTCAGGGAGGGACCGTCTGAGCTGCAGCCTGGGTGGTGGCAGCTGGGCCACCAGAGTTCAGGAAAGTGAGCGGGACTAGGAGGCGTGTAGACCTCTGTTTTGTGCCAGCATCTTGCCCTCGGTGAGGCCTTGGGTTCTGGAGTCTGACGCCCTCCAGATCCACGGCTCTCCTCTCACGCCGGGGAAGCGGGTATTATCTGGGGGGGCTGATGCTTCAGATGCAGACTTTCCGTGGGTGCCTTTCTTCGCAGCCTGACTTGAAGCCCCGCTCTGAGAAGCAGCTGCTCTCCCCTGCACTTCAGACTTTCTGGGCTTTTGCACCCGGAACCCGCCGGGTCCTGGCTTCCACAGCTGCCAACTTCGATTTCGGCCTTCTTTGGTCCCCCAGCCAGTTATCCCTGCTCCGCTTCTCAGCGGGGACATTTCGTTGCTGTTGCCTTCTTCCTCTCCTCTGCTCCTGTCTTGTTTATGGCTTCAAACTCCTTCGTCATTTTTGTGCCATGTTGGGAGGAAGCGAGGTAAAGAGTGGTTCCTCACATGTGCACAGCACTTTAGAGTTTCCAGAGCCCGTCCACATCCCTCCTCTCACTTTATCGACACGAGAGCCCGGGGGGACCAGGCTGGGAAGGCGGTTTTCTTTGCTACATTTAACCAGAAATCTGAGCGTAACTCCTCGAGCAGCATTTAGACAGAAGTGAACGAGACTCGGAAACGGAGCTGAGGGGTCGTTTCACTGCTGTCGCCCCTGCGTCCCCGTGCTCCCCACGTGGAATTTAATGAGAAGTGAAATGCCATTGGCGACGCGGGCCCAGTGGGAAGAGGAATTTGGAATCAGAGCTGCCTGAAACAGCCTGGGTCCAGGGCACCTGCAGTAAAATTGCTTTGATGTAGTAGATGATGATGTGAAAATTAAAAGGTGAAAATCAAAGGCAGAGCCTGGCGGTGATGGAAAGCATTGAGGGGGCCCTTCGGGACTTCTGCCCTCTCTGCTCAACTCCTGGTTTTCTTTTCAGGCCTATCGTTTCTGCTGGTTGACATGGGTGTGTGTGTGTGTGTGCATATGTGCATGTATTTGCATGCATCCGTGTATGTGCATGCGTGCATCCGTGTGTGAGCATACCTGTATGTGTACATGCACCCACGGGTGGGCATATGTGTATGTGTGTATCCATCGGTGTGAAAACATGCATGTGCGTGTGCATGCATTTGTGTGTGTGCAGGCATTTGTGCACAGGGCAAGAGTGACAGTTTGTGAATTTCAGCTAGGTACAGTGGAGAGCAAAGGACGTAGACCTGAATTCAAGGACACCCAGACTCGTTTTATCTTAGGCAACTCTTTTGCTTTCTGAGTCTCCATTTTCTTATTTGTAAAATGAGGTTTATGATGTTGAAGCTGGATACCACATGGGAGGGAGGTTGCAAGAGTTCTTGGAGAGATATATGGGGACGTTGTAAAGGGTCAAGGATCAGGCAAATGTCATTCATCCATCCATCCATCCATCCATCCATCCACCCATCCATTCATTCATTCATCTGAGACACACTCATTGAGCATTTCCTAACAGGACTCCTGATGTGAGGAATACAGTTTCTCTAGGGGGAAACAAAGACACAGGCACCTACGACACCCCGTGCAGAGAGCCTGGAGGAGCAGCAACCCCAGTGAGAGGAGGAGGGGACCCCTTAGAGGTGAAGGCAGGAAGTGGGGCAAGAGAAATTGACACTGCACAGGCAAAAGAAGTCAGGAGCCTGGGTTAAAACCCCTTTGGATGGAAGAACAGAAGCTCAAGTGGGTGGAGGTGGAGGGAGTGTGAGCTACCTGGTGATTTGTGGAGGTGGTCCTTAATGGGCTGGACACCATGATCCTCCGGTCCCCTGCCCGCCGTCCCAGAGGGCAAGATCTGGGAGTGCTCGCTCCTCTGCTTATTCTTTTATTCACAGTCAACTTTAGCAAGCATTTATTAAGCTCCCACTCTGCTAACCCGGCTGCAGGCTCTGGGGATGTAGCGACGGCCCCACCCGGTGGCACTCAAAGCTGAGACCCCTGTTAGCAGCCCCACCTCCAGGTGCACCCTCCGGACTCAGGCTGGCTGCAAGGGTTCTCCCGGAACAATGTCACTGCGGAATTTTATGCTGTTTGTTCCCCTTCCAGGGGAACGTCTGCCAATGGTTTTTATGACGCCGAATAAAAAGGCTTTTTTTCCCCCTTTGGATATTTTTATTTCACCTTTAAAGGATGTACAGTAAGGGTGAGAACATCTCGATGAAATCTCTGCAGTAAATAACTCTTGGATCTCTTTCTCATGCAGGTGGAAGGACAAAAGGACAGGGCAAGCTGGAGATGGCCTCCTCACCTTCCTCTTCCTCACAGCAGGTGGGTGGCGGGGCTCAGCTGGGCGGGTCTGACCCCCACTGCTCTAGAGGAGGGGTGGAGGGCCCTCCCTGTGGCCCCCGGGGTCCCTGTGTCCTAGCCCCTCTCTTTCCTCTATGGGAAGGGGCCGAAGCTCCTTGGCCACCTACTGTGTGCGCCACAGGCTGTGCTAAGCACTTCGTTGGTGTGAGGGGCAGAGTGGTCGGGATGGACCCGGTCTGCTTGGCTTTGGCTCCTGCCTGCTCCACATGCCAGCTGTGAGACCTCGCCAAGTCGTTTGACCCCTCTGTGCCTCAGTTTCCTCATCTGCAAAATGGGAATGACAACAGTACCTACCTACTAGAGTTGTAGGGGTGAAGAAATACATTCATGCAGGTGAAACACATAGAAGAGATGTGGGATATAGAAAAATGGCAAGAAGTGTTAGCTATTTTATTATCATTATTTCATCCTTTTTGTCAGCTGAACTGGCCCTGGCTGTGTGCCTGTCTCATTTCTCAGCTGAAGGGTGTCCGTGCTCTCGTTTGAGCCTGTGAGGAAGGTGGAGTTGAGTGGCCTGCCATGGCCACGCAGTGGGAGATCAGGGGACAACGGATCCCAGGGGGAAGTCCCCTTCTAGAAAAAAGCAGCCCCCCGAGGCTTGTGCAGCCCCGACAAGTTCTATTCCTGAGGCATCTTTCTGAGATTTTCCTCTTGGAGCTGGGAGGCAGAAGACCCAGAAGGGGGATGACTTCTCCGAGGCCGACGTCACCCCAGCACGGAGCCAGGGTCTGCACTCAGCTATCTCCGTGGACTCCTGGGCCCAGTCTCCTTCCCTCTGGGGAATCTAGAGACGTGGATCCATCCCTATGGGGGCCTCAGACTTAAGAGGTTGCCCCTGCCGCCGCGCCCAGGAGGGGAGGGGTCCATGGTTGTAACTGGTGGAGATTCAAACACTTGACTCTAAGCTGGGCTGTCCCATGCATTGTTGGTGGCTGGGCTGGGGAGGTGGCCAGGGGACGTGGGGTCAGCGATGACATGCCCACGGGCCCTGCTGGACTGAGAGGCACCGACCACAACCGTTTTTAATGAAGCTGTCAGCTGGGCCTCTGGGGCACGGGGAGCCGACTGGGCAGAAAATCATCAATTTACACAGATAATGAGTCAGAGGCTTGCGGGGGGGCGAGGGCAGCGGGGTCAGGAGGGCAGCGCGGGAGGAGCTCTGTGGGGAGACCACGGCACAGACAAGGTTCAGCTCGGGTGGTCCCACCCAGCCCCCTGCAGGGGCTTCTCCGTGGCCTTCAGGTCAGTTCTGCAAACCTGTCCTCAGCATTGGCTCTGTGCCAGGGGCTGAGCTAGTGCTTGGAACAGAGATGGGAGCGAGGCGCATCCGTGCCCTCAGGAAGCCGGTCCGAAGGTGGAGACAGACGCCAGGTGGTCAATTACACCATGCTGTGATATTGGCTTGAGAAACGCAGATAAGGGGCTGACTCGGGCATGGGGTCGCCTGAGTTTTCATCTTGGCTGGGCTCCCTCCTAGCTTCAGGACCTCATGTGGGTTACCTCACCTCTCCTTGCCTCAGTTTTCTCGTCTGTAAAATGGGGTGGACTATAACAGAGCTGTGACTATTATTGCTGTGTGACAAACTCCCCAGACTCAGTGGCATAGAACAACCCCCATTTTGTTGCGTGTTGACGGGTTCTGAGGGTAGGAATCTGGCCAGGGCACAGTGGGGATGGCCTGTTCCTGCTCCACAACGGCTGGGGCCTCAGCTGGAAGACTTGAATGTCCAGGGGTGATGACCGTGGCCAGGGCTGCAATGGTCTGGAGGCATCTCCCTCACATATGACTCTAAGGCTGGCCTCAGCTGGCACTGTAGACCAGAGCCACTGGCAGCCGGTGTGCGGGGCTTGGACTTCTCGTAGCATGGTGGGTTCTGCAAGGGAGCATCCTGAGGGGAAGTGCCCAGAGATGGGGAGACCATGGCAGAAGCCACAGGGTCTTTATCACCTAGCCTGGGAAGGCACATGCCTCACTGCTGCTGCCCTCTATTGGCTGAGGCCATCACAAACCCACCTAGGTTGAAGGGGAGGGGAGAGTTTTTAAACTGTCACTCTACTCATAGCATTGGATAATTAAATATGAGACATGCAGTCAGTCTCGGACAATGCCCATAAGCACCCAATACATGTTAAGTGTTATTGTAATTAGTGTTGTTGGGGGAGGAGGTGGTTAGGAAAGGCTCCAGAGTGAAGGGATATCTGAGCAGGGTTTTGAAGGATGAATAGGAGTTTGCTATGCACCACCTAGGAACACAGTTCAGGTAGAGGAAACAGCTTAGGCAAAGTCAAAGAAGGCTTGAAGCAATGATGTGTTCAGGGAAACCATCATTTGGTGTTGTTGTAGCATTGAGGGCAAGAAGGGCACAGCTGAGGTTATGTTCGAGGGGTGGCAGGGTAACGGGAGCCAAAGCAGTGCCTGTGGGCCCAGCCGAGAAGCCCAGATTGTGTCCCAAGGGTATCAGGGAGCCATGGAGGAGTTCACGCAGGGGAGCGACACGGCCCTGTTTGTCAGAAAGATCATTCTCTCTCTTCTCTTTTTTTTTAAAGAGCAGCACCTGAGCTAACATCTGTTGCCAATCTTTTTTTTTATCTTCTTCTCCCCAAAGCCCCCGGGTACATAGCTGTATATTTTTACTTATGGGTCCTTCTAGTTGTGGCATGTGGGATGCTGCCTCAGCATGGCCTGATGAGCAGTGCCATGTCCACGCCCAGGATCCGAACCAGTGAAACCCTGGGCCACCAAAGCGGAGCACATGAACTTAACCACTCAGCCACGGGGCTGGCCCCCAGAAAGATCATTCTGGCAGCATTGTGGAGGCGGGGTTGGAGGAGTGGGGAGGCATTACAGGAGGAGATGAAGAGGGCCTGACCTAAGTGGGCAGCGGTAAGGATGAAGGGCGGGAGCTGGATGCAGAGCCATTTAAGCTGCCACCTCAGCTGGATGAGGGATGACCGGAGGTGGGAGGAGAGAGAGCGGTCCAGGGGAGGCGCAGCCCTGTGGCAGGAGCGTCAGGCTGTGTGTGGGTGGGTGGTCATAAACATCCACCTTGTTCCTGAGCAGGGCCGGGGCACGTGGCCAGCACTCAGTCCCCTCAGGGCCGGGCCTGATCCCGCTGTCTCGCTGGAGGATGGCTTCAGCTCACCTCCGAATCCTTCCACATTGACGTGGGCCACGCCACTTGGGGTCCTGTTGGCTGTGGAGGTGAGGAGAAGAGGAGGTGAGAATACCCTCCTTGAGAACAAGGGCAATATCTTTTCCCTCCAGATGCCCAAAGTTTGGGAACAGAGGGGTCTCCATCCTCAGAGCCTTTCCCCAGGCTGAGGACCACGGTGTTGGTGATCTTGGCTAGGGGGGCTGGGGGCCACAGAATGTCAGGATTCTAGAATGTTGGGATGGGACAGCCCTGGGAGGAAGCCCTGAGGCCGGCACTAGACAGGGCTGGGTTTGAGCCCTCCCTGTGCCTCTTCCTGGCTGTGTCATCAGGACACTGCGCAGGACTCCCTGGGGGGTTGCTTACAGGGTTCAGGGGAACCGCAGACGGAAACAAATGAGGAACGATGTCTGTATCCATATCTATATCCGTCTCCTATTGTAAGGAATTGGCTCACACCATCACAGAGGCTGAGCAGTCCAAAATCAGCAGGTGGCAAACTGAAGACCCAGGAGAGTTGATGGTGTAAGTTCCAGAGGGATGTGCCAGCTCAACAGGCAGGCAGAGGGAGCGCATTCTCCCGACTCCGCCTTTTTGTTCTACTCAAGCCTCCAACACAGTGGACGAGGCCCACCCACGCTGGGGAGGGCGCTCTGCTTTACTCAGTCTGCTGATCGACTTGATCTCGTCCAGAAACACACTCACAACACATCCAGAACGACGTCTAACCAAATATCTGGGCGCCCGGTGGCCCCGTCAAGCTGACACAAAACATTAACCGTCACACAAGAGATTGCTTAGGGCCACCCAGCCAGTGAGCGGGAAACCCAGAGCTCAGTCTATCCCAGGCAGAGGTGGGACGGCCAAGAGCAGAAGTTGCTGCCAGTGCCTCTAAACCACAGCAGGAGGCCAGAAGTGGCCTCCTCCCCAGAGAGAGGGCTGCGTCTGCGGCAGTGGACGTGGGTTCTGGTTCTGGCTCTGCTCCTTTCTAGCTGAGCGGCCCTGGGCAGTCACTTCTCGGGAGCTCCGGTCTCCTTCTTTGTGCAGAGAAGGTGTTGTGTGAGTCTAGGATTTGTCGAGTGCCCATGTTGCCGTGTGACAACATGAGGGGGTTTGGGGCAGGAGACTAACATTTAGCAGAGAGGACAGCAGAGGGGTCCAGATGTGGGTGCTGGAGCCAGCATCCCAGAGCCACCAACTCTGTGACCTTGCAGGAGTTGCTTACCTCCTTGTGCCTCAGTTTCCTCACCAGCAAGTACGGATCCAATGAGATAATGCATTCTAAGTGCAGAGCATCGTGTGGAGCTTGTGCAAACCCTCCAAGAATATCAGTCGTGAGTATTTGTCAAGGGCCCACCATATGCCTGCTATGTTGGTTACATAAAATCCTCAGCTCATCAGATCATCCCAACGGCCCCAAGAGGTGGTGTGGCAGAGGCAAGACGATGTGCTCCACAGACCTTGACTCCTTTTCCTCCTGCACACACAGTGGACTACACTTCCCAGCCTGCCCTGCAGTGGGGCCACGTGACTCGATCTGGCCAAGGGAATGTGAGCAATGTAATGCATGCTGCCACCTCCAGGCTGGCCTCTCAGATCTCCTGCGTGAGGCTCTGCATGTTCCCTCCTTCCTCCTCGGTTGGTTAACTGTGGAGGGTCTAAAGCAGTGGTTCCCAACCAGGGCGATTTTGCTCTCCCTCCCTCTGGGGAGACTTGACAACACCTAGAGACATTTTTCGTTGTCACAAGTTGGGGGAATGCTACTGGGGTCTAGTGGGTAGAGGCCAGGGATGTTGCTAAACATCTCAGAATGCACAGGACAGCCCCCACACTGAGGATTATCCAGCCCAGATGTCAGTAGAACTGACTGAGACTCCCTGGTCTGGAGGGTCCCTGGGCCCGGGGATGGTCTAGAAAGATGAGCCTGGGCCTCAAATGACTGTGCGGAGCACAGCCTCCTTGCCCCCAGGGTGTTAGACTGGAAGTAAGAAACGTGTCTTTAAACCATGGAGATTTGGCGGATTATCTGCGAGAACAGTTGGCCTGCCTTGACTAACGCACCTGCTATTGTTAAGCCCATTTCATTGACGAGGCAACTGAGTCACAGGTCACAGAACTTGTAAGTGACCGAGTGTGAGTTTGAACCCAGGTTTGCCTGGCTCTGAGACCTGCGCTTGCATCAGTATCGTGCAGGCTCTTTAAAGCTCCTGCTCCCAAGGAGAAGCCTCATCATCGTTTCTGTCCCCTCTGTCTGCATCGCCAAGGGGATTTTAGGTGGTGGCAGCTGCAGAACGAATCACCACATTGCTGCCGGGGCTCCCCTGCTCTGAGGCCTCCTGCTGTCGGGCGGCACATGCTCCCCAGGACAAGGTGGCTGTGCCCCCCCACCCCGTCCCATCCCGGGGCAGCCCAGGTTGGTTATCTGTGACACTGGCCCCATTAACAAGGGCTGGTGCGCACCCCCTGCATGTGTCCGCGGTCCTCTGCAGGGAGCACCTCCCATCACATTCTCTGATCTCCTGAGCCAGCCTCCACCTGCTCCAGGTTTGAATTTCCGAGCAGGTGTCTGAAGGCATCTCGGCTCCCCGTTAATTTCCTGACTTGGCTTCCCGAAAGGCAGAGGGCTCGGAGGCGGCTGCCTGGAGCGATGAGGAGATAGTAGTGTCTGCTCTGGCTTCCAGCCTGTCTGCCGGGGCACCGCTGCCCATCACGCCACCTGAGGGCCCCTCCCCTGGCCGTCCTGCCACTCAGGGAGCTGAGAGTGGGGGCTGGTGAGCCTGGCTGTGGCTGGGCTGCAGAGCCTCATCAGGGAGAAACACATGTGTTCCAGCCCCCACAAGTGTGTGTGTGTGTCTGAATGAGTGTGGTGGCGTGTTTACCTGCACCCATGATCCTAAGAGCTGGAGGAGCCGCCAACAGGTCATTTGGCACAGAGGATTTTTCTGTGTGTGCACAAGTTAGCACCCTGCCAATGCATTTTGGGGAGGGAACCCCTCCTTTGCTTACGTAATTTCCAAGGGGTGAACTGAAGCCTGTACCAGTTTTCTGATGGGTAAGTCCTTCCTCCAGTCTGCTCAAAGTCCCTCTTGTTGCAGTCTGGGTCCATTGCCTCGATTTTGTGGAAATAGATGACATCCTTTTGCCTCTCTGATGTGAGCCCTTCAAATACCTGAAAACAGAAATTGAGCTCCTTGCTCAAAATACTTCCCAGATTCTTTTTTGCAGACCAGGCAAACCCACCTCCCCTAACTGTTTTTTCACAGGTAAGGAGGACTGTGGGGGAAATGCACGGTAGGAAAAATGTATCTGCAAGGTTCCTTTTTTGAGGGTCTTCCTTTCCTCCTTTAAAAGTTCCTATGGCTGCAGAAAAAGCACAGGCTATGGGAGCCAGGCAGACATGCGTTCCAAACCCTGCATGGTCATTTATGAGCTGGGCAACCTCAGCCAAGTTATTTAACCTCTCTGAGCAAGGCTCAGTTCTGGCACTTTGCACTGAGCAAGTCACAGAGCAGATGCTCAATGAACGTTTATTTTCTCCCCCTGCCTTCCTCCTTTCCTCCTCTCCACACTGACTCTGGGAATCAGGTGCCCGTGTTCTCCACCCCATCTCTCTCCCACGTTCTCTCTGACCCTTAGCTGCTGCTGCTGCCTGGAAAGGATCAGATGTGCTCATGGCCTGCATTGAACCTGATCAGCTGGATGTGGGATAGGCACGGGCCACGTGCAAAGGGAAAGTAAGCAGTCCCGGTGGGACCCCAGGCACTAGACACAGGGTGGGTGAAGGGAGAAGGCTTTCCCTGTTGCCTCTGCTCATGGAGCCCACTTCCCCCCAACCCCCCGTCACTGAGTCCCTCTCTTGGCATCTTCTCTGTGGGTTTCCATCAGCCCCAGTGTCTCCTCTCTTAAAGCCACGACCCCAGCCCTGCTGGTCTTCAGGATGTGGTATGACGCAGGAGCACTTGACTCCGCCACAGCAGGATGCCCAGGGTTCTTAGAATCTTAGGGTATTGCAGGCATTTTCCAGATGGGAAAACAGGCTCAGAGTGGGGCCACGATCTGCCCAAGGCTTCCACCGAAGTGGGGTGAGACCCAGGGACCCTGACCCTGGGTCCACTGTCGTCTCCACTGTGTTAGTTAGAAGTGGAGCCCAGTTGTGACCTTACTCCCTGGGAGCTGGGAGATGCAAAGGTCCCTGAACAGACAGGGGCGTGAGGGTGCTGTCGGGAGAGCTGCCTCTCTCCTTTCCAGGAGGAGAAAGGAAGAGGCCCAGGCTCCCTGAGTGAGGAGCCTCGGGAGGATGGCAGCTCATCTTCCTGAAGCCTGGGGCAGTGCTAAGTTCTTAGATCTGCCAGCAGCCTTTCAAATTGGCTGCTGCCACTGCCCTCAGCGTGTTACACAGATCCTCACAGAGACAAGAAGCAATTAGGGAGTGGGGAGGAAGGGAGGGAGAGAGAGACAGAGACAGAGATTCAGAAAGAGATGGAAAGAGAAAGTGAGAGAGCAAGCGAGATGGTAGGACACAGAGCAACACATTCAGATACAGAGACAGACAGACAGCAAGACAGATGGAGAAACAACAGAGAGACTGAAGTGGAGAGAGACGAGGAAATAGATGGAAAGTAAGTGTGAGACGAGGGACACAGAGAGATGTGCAGAGTGAGGCAGAGGAAGCGGGGAACATCCTCACTGGGACAGAGAGCTGGAGAAGAGAGAGAGCTTGGATGGATACACGCACACGCCGAGTCAGAGAGAAAAGGAAATTGAATTGTTTAAAAAAAGACACAAAGATAGACGTAAAGCAAGCAAGGGGATCTAAGGTATGAGTTTTCTTTTTGCAGAATTTGGAGTTTTGAACTGGTCTGCAGGTGAACGGGAAGATGGGGTGTTCCTTCTCAGAATCATGAAATAATCGGTTTGGGTGAGAAAACTCTAGGGATCAGACAAATAACTGCGTGGAAGTTTGCATTTTCACACACACTTGAGCTTTGCAAAACCCCGTGAGGTGGGACGGACAGGGACCATTGTCACCCACATTTAGAGGTGGGAAATGGAGGGTCGGTGTGTTCTCAAGGCCCCCAGTGGGGAAGGGTTGGCGGCATTTGCACCTCGGGGGCCTCCCTGGAGACCTTGCCCTCCTTGCTCTGGTGGTCTCAGCACGCCTTCCCGTGTTCCCAGGAAGTCTGCTCCAGGAGCCAGGAGCACATTCAGATGCTGCCCTGGATCCTGTGCCCAGTACATCTCCCACCCCAGGGTGGCTGGAGGGCGCTGGGAATTACAGCAAACTCGTAATTCATTCCTGACTCTCGCTGGGGGCCGCCCGCGGTCGGAAACTCCCCTCCTCCCTTTAGCGAGTCAGAACTCCCACGGCAGGTCGGCTTGAGCGTTGAGGGCTCAGAAGGAATCACGTGCTTCTTGTCTGCCTAGAATCCCAGCCACCATCTGACACCTGCCTTCGTCCCGAGGTGAGATGTCCAGCGTCTCAGAGGGCAACCAGGCACTTCGAGAAGAAACTTTCCTTCTTCCCTCCTCCCTTCCGTCTCCCCTCTCTCTTACTCATTTTTCAAGTGTTCAGTACATGCCGGGCAACTGTTGTAGGTAGTGAGGAATATGGCACTGAGCAAAATCAATAAAAAATAGATTTAAAAAAACCCCTGCTGTTAAGGAATTTACATTTTAGAGGGGGTGACGAAAACAAACAGAATTTTAAAGATAGCATTATTGATGATGACATATGTTATGAGGGAAAAAGTAAAGCATGGAGGGGAGATAGGGGCTGTTGGGGGTACAGTACATAGATGAGAGCCGGGAAGGCCTCACCTAGCAGATGATAGCTGAGTAAAGATCTGAAAGAGCAGAGGGGCATGTGAATATCTGAGCACGTGCAACGGCCCTGAGGCCGGAGCAGGCCCGACAGGGGTGAGGAAGAGCAAGGAGGCCAGTGTGGCTGGAGCAGAAAAGACGCAAAGGAGAGTGAGTGGCAGGCGACGAGCGCAGAGAGACAATGAGGAGGAGCAGAGCGGGTAGGGCCATGAAGGCCACTGTCACGACTTTGGCTTTTACTTTGAGTGAGATGGAGCCATTGGGGGCGGTCCTGGCCTAACTCCGATTGTAACGGGATGGCTCTGACTGCTGGACTGAGCCTGCTGTGAAGAGGGCAAGCGCTGCCACAGGGAGACCAATTTTCCGACATCAGCGAGGTTCCGAGAGGGCAGAGGATGGAGAGGCACGGTTCCTGCTCTCCAAGCGAGTCGTACTTAGTACAAGATGTGGGGGTCACGGGGACAGGCCACCTTCACTTCCACGCTGTGCACCCCAGATGGAAAAAAGGGCTGAACTTGCCACATAAGCTTCTGAGTTAGACACAGGAGGGAGGGGGAGAAGAGCAATTTTAAGTAGATGTTAGGTACTGAGCACGGTTCATACCCATACGATTTAATTTAAGTCATCACACCAGCTTATGAGATATTCTTCCCTTTTTATAGACAAGGCCCCCGAGGCGCACAGTGGTTAAGGAGCTTGGCTGAGCCTACACAGACAGGCGGGAGCTTGGTGTCCAAATAGCGCCGGCCCTCCGGGAAAGCCCCGTCTAGCGCCTCCGGGCCGCTGCCTCGCCTGGGTACCCTCCCTCATCCCGCATCTGAGAGCCCCAGGCCCGTGGGCTCCTCTGGAGCGTCTTGGTTCCCTCCATCCCTCTTCAGGGGAGGCTGGCTGAGTCCTCGAGCGGGTGAGTCAGACTCGCGCAAGCTGTTTCCTCTACCTGGAATGCTCCTCTCCAATCCTCTTTCCTGGCAAACCCCACTCACCCTTCGAGTCTCAGATACCAGGTTAGTTTCTTGCCCACCCCTGGATGAGGTCGGCCTCCTGACCACGGGCCTTATCCAGCACTCAGGAATTTTCCTTCAGAGCTCATTTCGGGGCAAAGACGGGAGGGGAGGAGACAGAGATGCCCAGGGAGAGACAAGTAGGACGGTGGGCATCAGGGGCATGGGAGGGCCAGGAATGGGCTGCTTCCACAGCTACGGGGAGGACCGGTCCAAGGACACGTGGACCTGCCGGGGTCAGGTGCACAGTGAGCTGCGGGCAGTGCCTGGACGCTGTCCCCCTGACTGTGAGACAGGAAGATTTCCTTCATCCCTCTTGTTATCTTCTCTTCCTCCTCTCCCGCATTCACAAGAGGGTCGGGGGAGAAATCGAGGGAAATGGATGGGCCCCTGAGAAGTGAGACGTCTGTTCCCACACACACAGTGGGGCCTGAACCTGGGCGGAAACACCAGCACCCATCTCCCAGTTGGACCCCCTCCCATCAAGCCACAGCCCCTTCCCACATATAGGGCCCAGCACCTCTTTGCCCTCCTCGCTCACACCCTTCCCTGCAGCTGGAGGAACGGAAGGACCCGCCCAGCCTGGGGTCTGTCCGTGGCCGCCTCTCTGCTGCTGTGGCAGGGGACGGGCTTTTCCCTCCCCTCCTTTCGCTCTGCACTTCCACTGGGGCCCACAGCTCCCTGTGGGACTGGCAGACACGTCGTCCAGAGGGATGGCTTAAGTGTTCCCGGGGTCTGGCGGGGCTGTCGCTGGCGGAGGCAGCAGTGGGTGATGGTGACCATGAGTAACTTGGAGGCAGTCAGGGGTGCCTCCTGCATGCTCTCACTTAATCCTAGGGAGGGAGGATGTTGGGGACCAGGGCAGGAGACAATGGTTGTAGGTGACGAGGAAAGGTCCATGTTGGTGAAGATAGTTTTTTATGGCCTGGTCTCAGGCATTTTGGTTTTGTTTTCCCTTTGTTGGGAGAAGATCTGGTCCAATGTTATCCCTGTTATTTGTGTTTCTCCATCATCGAGACATCTGAGTAATTCATTTGGTGCTGGCTTCTTGTAGCAAGCTGCGGGAGTGGCATGGAGAAAGGACACAAGCCAGAAGCTAGGAGACTGGACTTGCCCTGAAAGGCTGTGTGACCTTAGGGCCTCACTTGTCCTCACTGGTCCCTGTGTTTGTAGGACTAAGTTTGACCGGAGAACCTCAGGCTCCTGGGTGGACCTTGGCAGGTCAGTGTGGCAGATGGATGTGGCCAGACCCTCTGGAAGGTGACTCTGGATTCTGTGGGAGGTAAGGCCTCTGGCTGCCACCAGGCTCTGCATGTCTGATGTCGTCTCATGCTGGGAAACTCCAGGCTGGCCTCCCCTTGCCTGGCTCATTTCCCTGCCTGGGCATCCTCAGTGAGGCTTTGACCCCCATCTGTCTCTCCCTTCCTGATGGAAATTTCCCGCCAATGCAGCCGTGGCCTCCGTGAATCCCAGCTTCTCTGGGTCTGGGAACACTTCATTTAGCAGACGTGAGGCTGTGGGTCTCTGCCTCATTCTGACCGTCCCCTGGCCAGGGAGGAGTGTGGGGACAGATGGAGCCGTCAGATGTGAAGAAGGATGCTTCTCTCCTGGACCTGGACATCCCTGCTTAGCGGTGGTGGTGGTGGGGGGGATGGGCTCCCTTGGGGGAAACGGGCTGGGAGGGACACTCTCTGTTTATTCCCCCTGGTTGGTGGCAGGAATAAGCACCAGGGGCTAGAAGACAGGGCCCCAGTTCTGGCTTAGGTTCTAACTCACTCTGAGCATCTCTCCCTCTCTCTCAGCCTCAGTCTCCTTAACTGTAAAATGAGGTGGTTGGGTGATGTCAGTATTCTCGAACGGTGGTTCATGGGCACCTGCATCAGAGCCGCCTGGCTGCTTGTTAAAAATGCGGAGGACCGGAACCCTCTGTAGATCTTCAGTGCCAAACTCCTGGGCAAGGGCCTGGGAATCTGTATTTTAGCAAATGCCACTCAGTGCTTCTGATGCATGTGAAGGAAGTCTGAGCACAGCTGGAGCAGAGGACCCCTCAGGCCTTCGGGCATTAGTGCCATCCTAGCCTGTGTCCCTCATCTCTGGTGATCAAGGGCTTGGCGCCACGTGCCAATGTTATGTCACGTGAAGTAGGAGGATCTAGGGTAGTCTCTCTCTCTCTCTTTCTTTAAATAATGGCATGGCACTTTTTATTTTCTTTAATCAGAAAAATAAGCCTTGCATTTCTGGGAGGGAGACACTGGGTGAGGACCAGAAGCCTAGAGAAGAGATTACTCAGAATTACATCTTCAGGGGATGCTGTAGGGGAGAGGGATCCACCTTAATCTGTGCGGTCCTGGAGGCAGATCTGGGACTCAGGGTAAATGCTGAAGGAAGCAAGTGCTTCCCAACAGTCAGAGCTCCACAGGCCGCCTTCAGCGGTGGTGAGTGCCCCGTCCATGGGGGAGTGTAAGCTGGTGTTGTGTAGTCTCTTGGGAAAAATGTGGTAGAGGAAGAGCCTCAAGCAGCCGGTGGATTTGAAGACATATCTGAAGCTCCCTTCCAAGTCAGAGCTGCTAGGACTCCATTAAAGTCAGGCAGTTTTGCCCGTCCATGACTTAAAGCAACGTGTGCACACCCATGCACACATGTGCTCGCACACATGTGCTCACACACATGCAAAGAGACACTCGTGCGTGCAAACCTTCAGGCACATGTCCATGCGCACACGAGCACACGTTAGCCTCCGTGACACACACGCATGTTTCCTTATGCAGTAAGTGCACCCAGGTCCCCAACCACGCGTGCATGCATAAACACACACGCACGTGCGTGCAGATTCCATCCTGCGGCCACCCGCCTCAGCCTCTGTCCTCCACCCGCCGTTCCCTCCCGTGCCGAGCCGGGGCCTCCCTGTGCAGCTTCCAGGCTGGTCTCTGGAGTCGGAGCCTTAACCTCCACTAGCTCTCTTATTTCTGGCACCAAATTAAAAGTGTGACCCAAAGTTAATTACTCTAATTGAATTTGGCCCTGATGCGGTACACGCGGTGACGGAAGGCCCGGTGGAGTTTCGGCCTGCAGGAGCAGCAGGGGACACCTGAGGATGTAATGCGTCCTAGGGGCTCTGCGGGAAAACGCCCCGGAGCCTTTTTCTCTGCTGTTTCCCTGTGCGCCCCCGGCCCCGGCCTCCAGACTTCCTAGAAACCTCACGGTGCTTTGGGAGGTTGGCCCTGGGCAATATTTGAGGACACAGCAGGCCTCTCTCAGGTGGCCAAAGCAGAGGTGGAAAGGGAACCGTGCACTACGTGTGTGCTGTGCGCATGCGCATGCTGATAGAGCCCATAGTCCAGACCCTCATGTCAAAAAGCCTCTGGGGAGCCGAACCAGAGCTTGTCTCGCGAGAACACGCTGTTGAAGTCTCCCTGAGCCTTCCTCCTTGGACAAAGCTGAGAGAAATGAGGAATACTGCCTTTGCCGGATGCTTGGAAGCAGCCAGCCCTTCTCTCCTCCAGCTCAGATTGCTCATCGGCCTGCTAGTCCTGCCTTCATTGCCCCCTCAGACTTGTCTGTTCCTTCCCCACCTGTCCCGCTCAGGAATGTCGATTTTAGGGGCTCAAATCCAGCTTTCCCTAGTCAGCAGCTCTTCCCCAAAAGCTGTCTCATCCCCACATTTGAACATGGGGCCCTTGATGGGTGCTGGGGCTGGAGCAGCTGGGGTGGCATCTGAAGGAGAATTAGGATTTGTGCCCTGAGGGCTCTCACTCGAGAATCAAGCCCAGATTTGGGGAAATCCTGATGGGGGAGGCAGCATCTTAGAGGGGGATGACGGATCCTAAAATCACAGATTTTAAGGTCTTGAAAATAGCTCTAAAATATGAAGCTGATGTCAAGCCTCTGGCTGATGCTGGAGTAGCTTCCATAGCATTCCCACCTGTTTGCCCACCCCCAGGGATAGGAGCTCACTACCTCCTACGGTTGAGCTGTGATCTGTGTCCTGTAACTTTCCTCCCATTGGTCCTACAGCTGTCTCTGGGGTCACGCGGGACAACTCTGTCCCCTGACAGTGTGTAAAGTATTTGGGGATAATGCATAACGTTCTCCACTGGACTTGCTCTTCTCAGGGGAAAGTTTGTCAGCCGTACCTCACGTGATGGGGATGTGAGTGTGTCGTGGCAGTAGGGGTAGGCTAACTGCTGTTGCATATCACGCCCAAATCTGAGCGCCTTCACTCACGTAGCAGAAGCTGACTTCTGACTCATGTAACTAGCTGTCCAGCGCAAGTATTCAGCAGGCGGCCTCCCGTGCAGTAATTCCACATCCCAGTTTCCTTCCCTCTTGGGCTCTGCCCTCCTGGAGGAACTTCGAGTCCTCTCCTTTTAGCCAGTGGGTGGGTCCTGCCGGGAAGTGATGCACGTCATTGTTGCCCACACTCCATTGGCCGGAACTCAGTCACATGGCTGCCCATAACCGCAGGGGAGGCTGCGAAATACAGTCTGGTTCTGTGTCCAAGAGGAAATGGGAAATGGTTTGGTGAACTAGCCAGTCCCTGCCATACTATCCTTAGGTCACCCTCCTCCACTCATTCTCCGGCTTGTCCATACCTCTCTTAAGTGTGACACTCGGACAAAAAAAAAAAAAAAAAAAAAAAAAAAGGAATGGGCCGTGTGGCATAGTGGTTAAGTTTGGTGCGTTCTGCTTTGGTTGCCTGGGTTCGTGGGTTCAGATCCTGGGTACGGACCTGTGCCACTCATCAGCCATGTTGTGGCAGAGACTCATAGATAGAGTAGAGGAAGATTGACATAGATGTTAACTCAGGGCTAATCTTCCTCAAGAAAAAAAAAAAAAGAATGAGGAAGATTGGCAACAAGTGTTAGCTCAGGGCTAATCTTTCTCAGCAAAAATAAATAAATAAATAAAATGGGCTGGGTGTAGCCTGACCAGGTAGTAATGAGAGCTCACCATTTCCTGGGCATCTAGTACAGATCTTCCTCGACTGATAATGAGGTTACACCCTGATAAACCCATCCTAAGTTGAAAACATTGTAAGTTGAAAATGCATTTGATCCACCTAACCTACCAGACATCGTAGCTTAGGCTTCCCTGCCTTGAATGTGCTCAGAACACTTACACCAGCCTCCAGTTTGGCCAAACCATCTAACACAAAGCCTACTTTACAATAAAGTGTTGCTTATCTCCTGCAGCTTGTTGAATACTGTACTGAAAGTGAGGCACAGCGTGGTTGTCTGGGTCCAGAATGGTTGTCAGTGTAATGGTTGTTCACCCTCGTGTTCATGCGGCTGATTGGGAGCTGCGGTCACTGTCACTGCCCGGCATCATGAGAGAGCCATCCTACTGTGTATCCTTTGCCCTGGAAAAGATCAAAATTCAAAGTTGGAAGTTCGAAGCATGGTTTCTAGTTTCTATGGAATGCACATCACTTTCACACTGTGGTAAATTTGAAAAATCATAAGTCAAACCATGGTTAAGTTGAGAACTATCTGTATGTTCTAAATGGTGATGTGCTGGGACCCCTACCAGCTCCTGAAAGCCACTTTGGCACATCTCTTCCAAGTTCTGTTCTCAGTGAGGTCCGCTTGGTGGCTGGAAATGGGCTGTGATGGGAGTGTTGAAATCAAGGAAATGGGCACATGCTACAAGCCCAGGCTCTGTCTCCCCCTAACCTGATGTCGGCACCCACTCCAGCTTCACCTGTCGCATCACAGGAGCCTCACAGAACCCTATGGGGTAGCCTTTGTTGTTTCCATTTTATAGTTTAAGGAACTGAGGTCGTGGAACTGGCCGAGCCGCACAGTCCAGACATGATGGAGCTGGGGCTCCTACTCAGTGGCAGCTGCTCTGAAGCCTGTGCAGAGAGGGGCCAGCTGCTGACTGCCGACCTCAGCACTGCCTTCTGACGGTCGTTAGCATCAGGAAAGTGGGCCCAATCTCAGCTGCTGGCCTTTTGGATGGGATGCCCCTCCTCCTCCTTCAGACTGGCAACTCCTCACACCAGGACCGGATCTCAATATTTGTTCCGGAAAGTATCTGGCACCCAGTGGGGATAACGTAAATATCTGTTTAACTAGATCCAGTAGATGGTGTCTTCGGGGAGCCTCTGGTCTGTGAGGGAGAACAGACCTATCCCCAACACAACTGCCAGTCTGATGGGGGAGGTAGAGCCCGGTCCTGGGGGCGCCCCAGTCTGGAAGGGAATAGAAGGGCTCCACTCCCAGAAGCTCCAATCTGAAGACAAGAGGAGTCTTGGCCACTGTCCTATGGGAGCTCACATTTATTGGGGAGCCAAAGTTCTTCCCCGTAAGGAGCTGCTAATCAGATGGGGAAGGAGTTAGATCCAATTCCATCACCACTGTGTACTGGTGGCTATGGGGAATTTTGGCTGGGAATCAGGGGAGAGAAAGTTGTTAATATATAGGGGATGCTGATGGAATCCTCCACCCCAATAGCCAAGAGCTACTTGAGTCTGTACGTCCCAGCACAACATCTTCCCCTCCAGGAGCCCAGGGACCTGAGGGCAGGTCAGAGGAAGTAAATGGTCCACAAAAGAGATGCTTGATGCCTCTCTTCTGTCCCCTGGAGACTGAGCCTTCATTCTTCTGTCTCCTGAGTGCATGTCCTGGATGCAGGGCCCAGAAGGGGGTGGGCACGGGGGCCGGGGACGCCTGGCCAAAGTGGGGTGCTAAGCCCCCAGGCGCTGCCTGCTGGCATCCCTGTGCTCCTGCAGAGCAGACGCTGGGTGTAATCACTGGGAGCGCTGATCTGCAGCATGCATTAGGAGGAGAAGAAGGGAAATTGAATTTTGCTCTTAATCCAATTAGGGAAAAATACCAGGGATGGCAGCTTTGTGTGTTTGTTGCTCACTGGTTCATCCAGCCATTATCTGGGCGTTCTGTTCAGCTGCATCACTGAGTGAGCACTAGGCACAGGGAGTGTTAGTGCCCTCTGGGGCTGATGGATGAATCTGGAAGGAAGGTCAGTGGCGCCTGGCAGGGGGGCATCTGGGATGAATGAGAGCTGGCCTGAACTTCACCTTTCGCTAGGTGACCCCGACACTGGCCGGCCCACTGGGCAGTGGGTTTCTAGATCCCAACCAACAGGATGGAATTTGGCAGAGTTTTTCTATGTCCTTGATGGTTGGGCTGGATCTACGTTTTCTAGTAATCCTTTCTCCTCTTCCACTTATTCCTCTCTCTCTTTTCTTTCTCTTCTTCATTCTCTAGGAGTTACAAAGATGGTGAGGAGTGAAGCAGGGTTCCCAGCAAGGGGTTAGTATAAATAAAATAGGAGAGAGGGAGAAGGCAAGGGAAGAGACCGTCTTAGCTGGAGGAGAGTTGGGGGGAAGAACATGGGGGTGCTGGAGCAAAGGCAGGGAGCAATAGATGTTTGTTGGGAGGGGCAGTGAAGAGACAGATCCTTCACATTTAATAAGGTCCTAGAACTGGAAAGACTCTTCATTTTTTCCCCCCAGATCAGCAAACTCAGACTCAGAAAGGGTAAACAAAAAGCCCAAGGTCACACAGCAAATGCTAAGAGTACTAGAACCTTCTGGCTACCAGTCCAGTGCTCTTTCCTCTACACCATACTGCCAGCCCCCCTTTCAAGCACAGCACAGAGTAGAAATTTAACAAACCTAGTCACAATGTGCCAAAGAAGGAGAAGGAATCCCCAAACTTTGGAGCTCCTCTGGGCACTGGCATCATTCTGAATGTCTTGCGTCTTTAAAATGTTTCTCTTTGGAGAGCCTAGAAAGATCTTGGGCATCCTGGGGGATGAGGAGGAGGATGGTGTGTGTGTGTGTGTGTGTGCATGTGTGATGTAGAGGTGTCTTGGTTGGGGGCAGAGTTCTGACTCAGTTTGCCATGTGGTAGGCTTGAGCATCTGTCCGCTTGGCTTTGACCTTGACCATACAGGTAAACGGTTCTGCACGGGGCGGGCTCACTTGCTCCCAGACCGGGATCTCGGGGCTTGGGCTGGAGCTCTTTGTTTGACCTGTTCGTCTTTTCTTCTTTTGCGGTCAAAGTCCTCCCCGTAATGATGGCTTTGGGGGAAGCTGTGCTTTTCCTTCAACCGATTCCCTGCTGGCTCCGACTTCGTGGTGCGCGCATCAAGTTTCCCAGGGTCGACTCTGGCTTTGTTTCTGGGACCTCTGCTGTTTAAAAAGAAAAAGAACAAAGCTGTTCTTTTACTTCCAGGGAGTGAGTGTCTCCAGAAAGACAGCGCAATGTAGAGTGATAAGGACAGTCTACGAGGGCCCTGCTAATTTTCCCCGATAGTGTTAAGAAAAATATCAGAGTCAGATCCTGCCACCAACCGTCTGTGTGACCGCCTTCTCTGAGCCTCGGTTTCTTCCTTGGGAATGTGAGATAATTAGACCGGAGTTTCTCTAAAGTGCATTTTAGTTTAGCCACCTAGAATTCCATGTTTATGCCTCAATTTCTTCCTCGGTCAGAGATATTTATTGAAAACTCCTTTTGTCCAAACGCCCTGCCTCTCCCACCTCCCCACCTCCATTCTTGGAGCATCTTAAAGCACAGCTGCGAAGTAATGCATCTCATTGCACAAGCAACGAGAGGGGATGTTAGCACGAGATCTTGCTTAAGGGCGTGGGCTCTGGAAGCCGACCTTTAGTTAGAATCCTGGTGCTGCCACTTATTAGCTGTGTGACCTTGGGCTAATTCCACCATCTGCCTGGATGTCAGTTTCCTCATCTATAAAAGTGGGGATGCTAGTAACACTCGTCTTACTGGGTGGAGAGTCCATGAGGTTATCTAGGTAAAATGCTTCATGCCAGTCTTGGTGCATAGGAAGTACTCCATAAATGTGAGCAATTGGTGTAATTATCATGCCTGCTTTGCTGTATATGACAGTAAAATCCTGCCTAAAATTCTTCATCCCCACCCCTCTGTTGCCCATAGCTACAGTCCAGACCCCTTAGTGTGGTTCACCGTGCTCCCTCTGACATGGGCCCCAGTTGCATTTTGAGTTTACAGTCCCTCTTTCCTCCAAAAACCTGTGAGAACTTTGTGCTCCAAGAATACTCAACTGCTAACAATTCTCTGAAATTATGACACTGATTCACTGTGAAATATCTTTGTATAAGTGAGTACCCTTGCTAGGAATGTCTGTCCTCATCTTATCTTCAAAACCTGGTCCACATGCCCCGTTGTCTGTGATGACTTCTCTAACCCTTCAAGCAGGGGGAAGCACTTTCTTTGGGGGAAATAATGCACCCAGAACACTCTGTCACTGGATAGATTCCCTGCGAACTGACAACGTTTCTTTACTAATCTACTTTCATTGCTGTGAGCTACCTGGGAGTGGAGACAATTTCATTCTTATTTCTATCCCCGGTGTCTAACCCAGTGCTAGAGTTAACCCTGCTCCCAGCCAAGCCATCTCTCCATTGCATGAGCGTAGAGTGGGTGCCAATGAAATTTTCTGAGTTTCCTGTGAAAATGGATGTTGGGGATGTCAAGAGCAAAGAACAAATTGGATGATGTTGGGGTGGGGATGCAGGAATAATTCCAGAAGTTTTCCTGAGAAGGTGAGTCTTGAGCTGGTTTTGGAAGTTCAAGGTCTCCTTCATGGGAGCAGGTGCCTTTGGGGACCTGGTACCAGGTATCTCCATCCCTGCTTAGGAGGAACAAAGAATCAGAGAATCTGCTCATGCAATCTCCATTCCCAATCTAGGTCCCACCGCTACCCCTTTCCTCGTGCCTGGAATGTGGGCATCACCTGGATTGCTCTTTCTCTCACTCCACATACATCTCCACAGACACCAAGCCATAGATTTAACCTCCAAAATATTCCTCCAATCCATCCACTTCTCTCTGCTTCCTCTATTCCCATCCTGGTCCAAGCTGCCATTACCCTTTGCTTGAATTGTTGCAATAGCTTCCTAACTTATGTGTTTGCATTCACTCTAGAGCCTTGTATCAGTTAGAATTAGGTTAGAGTGTGAGTAACAGAGACTCAGAATTACATAGAAAAGTCTAAGTGAGCAGCTTAGGCTAGCATGTTGGCTCTGCTCTATGGCATTGTCAAGTACTGAAACACCTTTTTTAAAAAAAATACTTTGCCATTTTTACCTTGCCATCTCATGGACCAAGATGGCTGCTTCAGCTCCAGCTATTACACCTACAGTCCAGCTATCAGGGAAGAGGAAACTCCCTTTAAAGACACTTCCTAGATAGTGCACCCACCAATTCCACTCACTTCTCATTGGCCAAAATTGAGTCATATAGCTACACCTGGATGCAAGAGAGATTTGGGCTGGAGTCACATGCCCATTGACCAGGCACTGAGGAAGAAGGTGACTGGTGGCCTTGGGGGACAATTAGTGGCTTCTAGTACAAAGCTGTAACAAATTCTTCATCATTTCACTCCCCTGCTTGAAACTCTTCAGTGGCTGTCAAATTCTCTCAGGGCAAAATTCAAAATCTGAACATGGTCTATGAGATTCTTTATGACCAGATCCTGCCTCCTTTTCCCCAGACCGTTTGTGCTCTAACCATCTTCCCTCTCACCTATGGGCTTTTGCAGATGCTCTTCCTGCTGTCAGGAACATTCTTTGTTGCCCACACTTTCTCTTTGATATAACATCAAACCCTTTCGGCCCAGCTGATTTCAGTGCAGCTGTCATGGACACTTCCAGGCATTCCATCATTGGCCCACCTCAACCATGGGCTGCGTTGCCTTCTTGTTTTTCTAATGCTGGGCTTTCTCCAAAGCTGTGGAAACCATGGAGCCTGTGCACAGGCTGAGAGGTAGGGTAGTTTAAGCCCTTGGGGGTACCCATGGGGGCCAGGAGTCAGTGAACAGATGTGCCCACCCTCCGTCCTAGAGAAACCATGCTAAGGTGCATTCCTAATGGTTCTTTGGTGGGTCCCGGCAGGACTGAGACCTGGTTGCCCACAGTGTAGCCAACTCAACCATGTACCTTTATTGGTTTTTCTCCTTCCTTCTTCATCTAACTGTCCAGCCCTCCTTACTCTGATTTCCTGGGACCATCTCCCGAGTAAACTACCTGTGCCCAAGATCTTGTCTCAGGTTCTACTTTTAGGGAAACTCCAAGTATGACATTTGATGCTAGAGGTGGTCCTAGAAAGCCCATCCCCCTCACGGGATTCTAGAACATCCTCACCACTCAGAGGGTAAGAGGGACTCAATTGCAGGTGGTTAGTCGGGTGTGATAAACTCTGAAGTACCAAAGCATCTCAGTTACTGAGACTCTTGCTTAGCGGATTGCGTGAGGTCCAGTTAGAAGGCAGACAGTACTGAAACCTGGACCCAAGAGTTAATGACAAGGGAGGCAGCACTGAAAAGGAGATGGAATGTGCAATCTCCACACGTCTCCTGGGCTCAAGTCAGGTCCCCGATAGAGAAGGAATGGGGCCCTGAGCATGGGACATTTGGTGATGCACCTGAGAACAGTGAACTCCTGGGTTCCCCGGAACCATCCTGGCTGGCCACAGCAGCCCCCTCCCTGCAGTTAGAGCACTCCACTCCATCAGCTTCTCCTTGCCTGGAGACCATGCAGAAACCTCTCCTGAGGTGACTGCCTTGCAAGAAGATGCTTGTCCAACCCCAAGATCTGTCCCATGCAGATCAATAACCAGAGGCAGGTCTCAGCCTAGCTCAAGTGAAGAAGCATAGTCCCTGCGATGGAAGGAAACAACTTATTCTCTGAAAGAGTTGCAGGAGGACCTGGCTAATATATGACAGTAGGAACTGGGAACTCTGTATGGGAGTGGAATTTGAGGGGTTAGACTCGGGGTGGGGTGGAATATAGACTAGAAATTGGATATTCATTGACATGAGGACACTCTCCCACGGCTCAGGATTTAATGCTCTGGCAAGGACTCCTGGAGCCAGTCCTAATCTGCTGCTGGGATGACTCCTTGAAGATATCAGAACCTTGGCAGAGCACTGAGGAAGGGGTCAGAAGGCTCAGAGAAGTGGGTGTAGTAGAATGTATTTATTGTGTGAAACCAGGAAACCTACCACCTAAATCTGTGTGCCCTGGCTGGGGGCGCTGATAGGGTTATCCACCATGAAACCAACGAGGAATACACTAGCGAGGGAGGCTCCAGCATCGCCGAGCAGCTCAGGGGTGATGATGGGAGATGCAGCTGTAGAACTGAGTTCCGTTGTGTCAAAGGGCATGAGAAGATTTGGGACTAGCAGAGGTCTAGTGGAGGCATCAACCATCAGAGGCAAGGTAGTGAGAAGCAGGACCAAAGTGGCCATCGGGATGCCCTGGCACCCAGGGAGCTTGGGCGATGGATAACACACTATAGTGTTCCCAGGGACTAGATAGATAGGCAGCCAACTTGGGTATTCCAAGACTTGTATAAGCAGGAAAAATAAACTGGTTTTCTAATGGCTGATACCAGCCACTGCAATAGAAAATCATGATTCCTCATCCACTTTCCACGTCTGAGCTAGTTCTCAGAGCAAAGTCCATCAACTGGTGGAAAGACTGGGTCCTCTTGAGGAAGAGTCTGCATTACCACCACAAGTATGTACAATAAATATTCTCTACTCCTTTCCCAAAGGGACCCGTGGCCATTCACCAAAGAAAGAGGAATACCCAGACCTTTTGAGGGCTATTGGAGACAGGGTCTGAGCTATCACTGATGCTAGGAGACCTGTAATACCATCAAAGTTCCCCAGTTAGACTGGCAGTGTGTGAAGGCCAGGTGATAAATGGGGTCCTGCCTATGCTCACTTCACTGTACATCTAATAGATCCATGGACTCCTCTTGCAGAATTTCTTTAACCCCTGTGTGCATTATTGGGATGCATATACTTAGACATTGGCAGAACCCTCACATTGGTGCCCCCACCTGCGGAGTAAGAGTTTTTATGGTAAGAAGAGCCAAATGGAAGCTCCTGAAACTCCCCAGCCCTCAGCTAAGATAGAAAGTCAAAAGCTATCCAGGTGGAATTGTAGAATTAGTGCCACCCTCAAAGATCTAAATGACGCAGGGCAGTGGTCTCCATCACATCCCTATTCAGTTCACCTGTTTGGCCTTTATCCTCACTGGGTTTGATTTTGTGTTCCTGTTTGCAGTGCCTCTGTTTATATTGCTCTCTGAGGGATTAAAGCGTGCCTGATTTATCAGCGTGGGATCCCACAAAAACGTCATCTCGGACCAAGGGACTCATTTCACATAAAGGAGGTCAACATGGTCATGAGGCATGTAATTCTCTGTTCCTACTATATAACACGTCGCCTGGAAGCAGCTGGTCTGATGAATACTGGAACAGCCTATTAAAGGTCTAGAGAAGGTGCCAGTTTGTGAAAAACTCTTTGCAGGGTTGTGGTACTGACCTCCAGGGTATGGTGTGTGTATTGAATCAATGGCTCATGTATGGGCTAGAATATATGTGTCTGGGAAACAAGGGGTGGAGATAGGATTGGGTCCACCTGTCATCATTCCTAGTGACCTTCATGGAGAACGTGTTCTTTCTGTTGCCACAACTTTAGGCTTTGGTGCAGTAAAGGTTCTGGTTCCTGTGGGAACATTTCCACCAGGATGTACTGTAGGGTTCCACTGTGAGCGACACTGTGAGCGTGCCTGGTCACTCTGGGTTCTTCATGTCAGTGTAATAGCAAAGAAAAGGTGGAGGGGATTGATGATGATTTTCATAAAGAGCTGGGGTTGTGCTCTCCAGTGAGGGCAAGGAGGACTCTATCAGGAGCTCAGGGGTTCACTGGGATGTCTCTTGATGTTCCCATGCCTGATGATAATAGTGAATGGGCTGTTGCAGCAGCCGTAGCCCAATGAAGGTAAGGCAACCAAGGGCTTACACCCCTCAGGGAGCAGGCAACCCAGGCCAGCTGAAGCACCGACTGAGGGAGGAGGAAGCAAAGCGTAAGTGGTAGAGGATGTAAATTATGAATATCAACTGTAGCCTCAGGACCTGCTGTAGCAGTTGGTTCTTCCACCTTGACCCACTCACCTTCCTGCCTGAAGAATTTTTCTTTTTAGAGATTAAGACCAGCTACAGCTTGAAAATTCAGTGACCAAATGCACTTGTTTTGGGTCACGAGCAGATCTGAGCACTCCAAGGGGTGGACTGTAGCAGCCACTTTCTTTGCCCCATGCTGCATTCCCTCAGTTGACCTGATTTCGGTGCAGCTCTGGTGGACAGTTCCGGGCGTGCTGCCAGCATCTTCTCTCATGCATGCAAAGTGATGTCTCTGCTTTTCTGACTCAGGGCTTTCTCTGAAGCCCGAGAAGGCTGTCAACCTGCACATGTGCAGCAAAGAAGTGTAAAAGATGAATACCGCCCTCAAACAATGGCAACAGGAGTCAGAGGTGAATGCTCCAGCCTCCTTCCTTCAAGGGGATAATTCTGAGGTTTATTCTTCATGGTTATTCAGAGGGTCCTGAGCTTTCTATAGAAGCAACTTCAATAATCTGCCCTTTGTTTTTTTTTCCTCCTTCCCTATCTCACGCCCCTTACAACCTTGCTCTGGTCCCCAAGATTATCTCCCAAGTAAATGACCTGCCCCCAGGACCTTGTTTCAAGCTCTGTTTTGAGAGGAAGCCGAACTAAGACCTCATTTTCTCCTTTGAGCTTGTATAATTCCTATTCAGATTTTCACTTATGTCATTTCCTCCCCCAAATCTTCCCTGACCGCCAGGTCTGAGTGAGGTGTCCCTTTATTATGGCTCCACTCCCAGCACCTAATAGCGGGCCTAGTCTATAAAAAGCTCTCAGTAAATATTTGCTGAACGAATGGCTCCCCTAGTGGACTCTTCCCAGCGGGAGAAGAGTCACTGAAGACAATTTGAGTCTTGCCACCCTCCGACACGATGCTGCAATCCCGGAATACGCCAGTGCTGGCTCCCTGTGTGGGACAGAAGTCCATTATCTGCTCGTATCAGACTCTAATACACCTCAGCGAGGGGCCTCAGTAACTAGGCTGGATAAGTGCTGCACAGAACACAGTCTCCCGCTCCTGTCCTCCTCCTCTGCTCCCCCTCCCCCGGCCAGCCACATTAAGTGAGTAAGTAATGAGAATGGCTAGAAATTGAATTTTATGAAAAAGTAATCTGCAGCTTAGAGAACAAGCAGGGAGGAAGGGGGAGGGATTGGATGAGATGGGGGAGATGATTTTAAGGGCCATCAGAGGGAATGAAGGAACATGGGAGCCGACAAGGAGAGTCAGGCAGGAGAGTCATTCAATTAGAGAGGCTGAGATGGTGGCAGGATTTTGTCCCCCTTCTTCTGTTCTTTTATTTTTTTCTCTGTCTTTTTCATCTCATCTACGGGTATTTTGTCTTCATGTTCACGGGGTGGAGAGAAGGAGGACTAAGACAGAGACGGCAGCAGGAGAGAGCAGTAGATGCTCAGACCACGGAATAAATTACTCTGCGTGCAATCCAGAGAACTCTGGCATCTAGGCTGAACAAGGAGGAGATGCATGGGGCTGGAGGAGGTGTAGGGACAGATGAGGAGAGGGAGTGTTAGCATGGTCCTGACCCCATCCCATTGTGACCTCCTAGATGGCTCCCTGGTGGTCCTGGGCCCATCACAACGGGTGAGCCACACTGTTGATGAGTTGTATCGAAGTAGGGAGTCAGCAAGGCTAAGTGCTTGTTACAGGGAGGAGAACACATTGATCACGCATCCTACGATGTGTGAATCCCCCACTGGGTGCGTATATGAGTATCACATTACATCCCACAGCAACTTTATGAGGTTCCCATTTTCAAGATAAGCAAAGTGAGGCCCACAGCGGTTAGATGAATTCCTGGGGACTCACAGCTGGTGAGATAATCAGTCCACTCACGGAAGACTGAGAGCAGCCTGGATATAACACAGGAATTGTACCGAGCCTGTGCTGACTGATGTCTATGCTGGTAATTAGAAGGTGCTCAATCTAGGGGTGTGATTGTGGGCAGGGCACACCTGTACCCTTGGTGCCGTCCTCATGGTCAGCCAATCTTCCTCACATGCCTACACACACCTCAGCTGCCTCCCCAACAGTCCCCCTACCTTTGTGTCTTCTCACAAGCCCCTAGGCTCCCGCCCTGGGCTTCAGGCCTCTCACTCACACACTCACGTGCCCCCCACTCCCCATCGCCATTTGCAAACAGCTAAGTGGAGCACAGCTTGAGCTTGCTGCTTGGTGGTGATGAGTTTCCCAGCAGGGGAATGGTTTACTTTGCAGAGACAAAGACCAAAGCAGTAACGTTAAATCTTCCTTCTCGTCCACACTCAGAGCTGCAAGGAGGCCCAGGCAGCAACAGGGCAGAGCCAGAGCAAACAGAAACACTGGGGGGCTAAATGCAGCAATAGAGATGCCCAAGCAGGGCTGATGGGATAATGGAGGTGGGTATGTGCATGGACATTAACAGGCTGATGAAATGACAGAAGCACAGAGAGAAGAGGAGGCTGGACTGGGAGGCAGGGGCACTGGGTTCGGGAATGATTTTACACTTCAGAATCTTAATTCAAATTTTTCTTATGAGAGGAGAGGTTTGGGTTACTTTTAACTCCAGTTAAACTGCAGCTTAACTAGCCAACAGAGTCATAAGCTACTCTAGGAAAGGGACTGTATTTTAGCACAGTTCCTGCAGACAGACGGGGCTAGGTGATTTATTCATCCCACAACTGTGTAACCAGGCCTTATGCTAGGGGCTGGGTATACCGTGGTGGGCAAAACTAGCCTGAGCCTGCCTCCTAGGGCTTCTGTTCTATGGGGAAGGAGACGGTAATTAACAATCACACAAACATCCATATCATTACAAACAGGCAGTGCCATGAAAGAAAGGGGTGAGGTGCTATGAGATGGCATTATATGGAGATTTCATTTGGACTGTAAGTTTGGGGCAGCTCCCCCTGAGAAAGTGCTGTTGAAGCTGAGGTCTGAAGAGTGAGCAGGAGTTAACCCCATAAAAAGTAGGGGAATGAAACTTCCAGGGGATGGAACCAGAAGTGCTCTGAGATGGGGAAGAGCTTGTCTAGTTTGAGGAATGGACGCAAGGCTCACCTGGCTGGAGCACAAGGAATGAGGGGTCGCTACTGAGGAAGAGGAGGCTGGGGGGTAGGTGGTACCTGGAGAGGCTGGGCCTCTTGGCGGCAGCGAGGACCATGGTGGAACTGTCCATGGTGCTGATCGAGAAAAGCGTGCTGAGGCACCAGCAAGACCTTGGGTATGATGAGAGGGAAGATTTGAATGGGTAGGTGGGCAGTGGTTCCCCTCTTCTTACAATTCCCCCAGGTCATTCTTCACCTGACCTTTGTGCAATGTGACACTTCAGTGTCCCTGACATTTGTCATTATTCTGAATATTTTACAAACTTCCCTTCACCATCATCTGAGGGAGCTAGGGACAAGAAAGATACTTCCTGCTGTAGGAAGGCAGAAAAGTGAAGAACTTAGTGACTTTTCTCATAAAGAAAGTGAGGAGCTTGGAACCCGTCAACGAATCATCTCTTTCCATCTATTTCCTCATTTATTTGCAGAGTCCAGAATCACAGGACACTGGGGGGCTCTGGCAAGCTTGTTGGAAAGAAACCTAAAGGCCCACAGGAAGGTAACAGAAATGAGCAAAGTGGGTCAGGTGTAAGAAAGCTGAGGGATACACTAGGGAGAGGTAAGGTCTGGGGCAAACTGGAGAGTGCACATCCTGTCTAAAGGAACAGTAGTGACATAGCACCACATAGTTGTTGACATGGAGAGATGAGGGCCCAGGGTTGTCCTATCCTCTGATTTTTAAAGAGATACTGGAAATTTGGATTTTTAGATGAAATTTTCTGTTCTATAACTATCACCAAATAATTGAATAAAATAAAACCCCAGTCTTGAGAACCACACAAAACACATCTGCAAGGCCAGTGGGCCTGTAGTTTGCAACCTCTGTTGTGGTCTACTCCCATCATTTGATAGTACCTGGGTCTAGAGAAAGACACAATTTCCCCAACGTGTCAGGGAAGGCACATTTTCACAGACTAGAATGTACGTGCTCTAACTTGGAGTGTCTACAACATTCTAGGCCCAGTGGACACAAAAGACGTGTTCAAAAGACATGGCCCCAGCCCTGGGCAAGTTCATGGTATAGAGGGCAGCAGGCCCATCCTCTCCAGGACACAGCATGATAGCTGTTAGAGGTTGGCACTGAGGAAGCACAGAAGAGGCACCCCAGAACTTTCTGGCACAAAAATACCAGTGGGTTGGACCTATTTAAAGAATTTTCCAGTTTCCTGCAGCCCCAACAGGCAGCAGGCTTTCTGGTGCTCAGGGCCCCAACCTCTAGGGAGAGTCTCTGTGCGGGCAGGGGGTCCTGTGGCCAAGGGTCACCACCACTCATTGCTGGACACGGGAGTGCAGGCAGGACTCCTCAGTGGTGCTGGCAGAGGCACGGTTGTGCCCACAATTTACAGCCTGCTCTCTGCCGCCTAATTGCACCATCAGTGCTTGGTGTCGCAGGGCGAGCATGAGGATGGATGAGCCACAGTTACAGGTCTAATGGCCGCAGTAAAGTGTGGTGTCTACAGTGTTAAATAGCCCGGCCCACCCATGCTTGGGGCCACCCTCCAGCTCCACGTTGAGGCTTGGAGCTCAGTGCATCTGGGCTGGGTTTTGAGGGTGGTTTGAGAAGGGGCTCCCCAACCTGCTCTGTCCCCTGCATCTCCTCCCCAGCCTGGGCAGTGGAGCTCTGCGTCGGAAATATGGGCCAGGTGCTGGTCCTTTTCTCCTGCTCTCCCTGGGTCTCTGAGCCAACTGGCAGCTCCCAAAGGATAGGACCTGTGTCCTTACCAACAGACTAGGGCTTCCAAGGCAAGAGCTATGTCTGCCCCATAAGACTGGGAGACTCCCACAGGGCAGGGCTTTATACCTGTCATCCTATTGGGGGTGCCCCCAGGAGAGAGCTGTATCTCCCTCATCAGACTTAGGGCTCCCTGAAGACGGGGCATATTCCTCCTCCATCAGACTGGGATTTCTCTGACAGGATGCGTTCTGTCTCCCCACCAGAGTCCCTGCAGGGGAGGGCTCCATTCTTTGGTTCTTTACCCCTTCAAACCTCAGCTTCCCCATCTGTAAAATAGACTCTCAACACCCTTCTGCAGGGTCTCTCTTTTTTTTTTCAGATGGGGATTCATCCTTGCTCCTCAAAGCATGGTCTGCAGACTAGCAGCGTCTGAGTCATCTGGGAGCTTGTTAGAAACACAGAATCTGGGGGCCGGCGTGGTGGTGCAGTGATTAAGTTCGCATGTTCTGCTTCTCAGCGGCCTGGGGTTTGCTGGTTCAGATCCCAGGTGCAGACATAGCACCGCTTGGCAATAGCCATGCTGTGGTAGGTGTCCCACGTATAAAGTAGAGGAAGATGGTCATGGATGTTAGCTCAAGGCCAATCTTCCTCAGCAAAAAGAGGAGGATTGGCAGTAGTTAGCTCAGGGCTAATCTTCCTCAAAAAAAAGAAAAAAAAAAACAAAAAAAACCCCCACAGAATCTCATGCCCCAGCTCAGACCCACCGAATCAGGATCTGAGGTTAACAAAATCCCAGGTGGCTGCTGTGCACACTGAAGTTTGAGAGGGGCTGCTGTACAAAGCACCTGAGACAGTGCCTGGCTACAGTGGGCCTCAATACGTTTTGTTTCTGCCCTGTCCTCCTGTTTGGTTTTCAGCGTCAGTGTAGAAACATTGTAGCTGTCATGAGTGGGTGGAGATGGGGAACCAGTTCCAAGGGCTAGTACACACAGGAGGTGCTCAATAAATACTTTTTGAATGCAAGAAGGGGTCATTGCATCTGAGCTCTGTTGCTTCCGCCCTGTTCACTGGACTTTGCCCTGTATCTTTTTCTCTCCAGATTTCCCCCTCCCGCCAAGGTTAAAATCTAAGAGCCAGCAAAACTTCTGTGTCACACTGGATGGTGCCGCTCAGGCCACGTCCCTTGGGGATCTGGCAGAGAAAGGGTAGTGGACAGGCACGGTGCTGCCCCCAGAAAAGAGACTCTGAACCCCTGGACACAGGCTCAGTCCACTCCAGTGGGAATCCGAGGCCTGGTACCCGTCCCCCTGTGAGGACTTGCTGTGCAGCCCAGGGTAGGTGGCTCTTCCTCTGTGGGGAAAGAGAGACTAGCCCCTGTAACATACACGGGCTCAGAGGATGTGCCTCCTGACCTCACGCTCAGTTCAAGAGACCCCTTGGCAGGGCCCCTGAGGAGGGAATGCCAGTCTCTGCTGGAGCCTTCCCCGTGCTGAGAGTTCCCACCTCACAGGGCAGCCTCTCCATGCGTGGACCCCACCGCTCTCCTGGTTACCAGGTGCCGAATGACATCCTCCCTGAATTTCTGCTCAATTTGCCTCAACAAACAAAATCAAGGCAGGGGGCTAGACTCTGAGAAGATGAGATATTGTCCCTGCTTTCAGGGAGTATTCAGGGGAGATGGGCAGGATAGACTCCTCGAACACGGGGCAGAATGTGATTGAGTTTGATGGAGGTCAATGGTCTGGGAACGCAGAGGAAGGACACCGTTACTGTTGTGGGTGTTGGAGGAAATCAGGGAAGCTGCATGGAGGAGGCGGGTATTTGAATTGGGCTTTGAAGACTGGGTAGGATTTCAGGGGATGTGTTGACTGTCCTTCGCTGTCTCTCAGATCCACCCCTCCTCACCATGCTCTCTGCCCCTGCCTGGTTCCAGCCTCGGCCCCTCTCACCTGGACGAGGCCAGCGGCCCCTTCATACTTGCTCATCACTCTGTCTCTTGCCCCCTCTAGCCATCCTTCATTCGGCTGCCAGAGCAGGGGTTTGCTTGCAGCTGTCGGAGACCTGTTGCATCCCCCTTGGCCCCAGGAGACCCTGAGTTTCCATGTCTCGCCACTACTCCCCACTCTTCACAGCCCAGCAATCACAAACTGCTCCAAGCTCCCCAGATGGCTGTGTTCTTTATGACTCTGAGCCATTGCACATGGTATTCCTTTGCTTAAAAACCCTTCCCCCAGCCTTGTTATCCACCTGCTAAACTTCTCTTTATCCTTCAGGGCCCAAGCCTGGGCTGCAGGCACCCTTTGTAGTTCTCTCTCTCTACCATCACACCTGCCATGCTATATTTAAATTGCTTTTTGGTGAGGTGGTCTTCGCCTGTTATATCAGGCAAGGGCTTGTTAATCTCATCTTATTCAGTGTCTTATTAGTCGTGACAACAGTAGGTGCTTAATGCATGTTGAAGGAATGATGACTGAGTTACTAAGTGGCATTCCAGGCAGAGAACACAGCCTGGGCAAAGGCATGGAGGAGGGATAGCACAGTGAGTTGCTTACTGTGGCTGGAGTGGAAGGGGAGGAAGGTGCGGTGCAGGTGGAGGCTGCAGACCTCTGGGTCCTTATCCTACCCTCTGGGGAGGGACCTTCAAGCCCGGGGTCCTGGGCTGGAATGGGTGGGAGGGGCTCGGAGCCTGCCCAGGATCTGCCAGCCTCCTTGAGCTTTCCTTTCCTCATTGAGATTTCTCCCCAGAGACAAGGGGGGAGAGGAGATGACTTAGGGGCGGCAGCTCGCAGATGCATCCTTATCCAGCACAGGGCGCCCGCCGGCTGCCCGTATATCAGGGGCCATGTCGTCTTGTTTCTCACTGGGAAGGGAAGTGGGGGAGATAATTGTGTCTCCTTGGGAAGAAATACGGGCGCAGATAGCAGCATCTTTCTTTCAGCTTTGGGAGGAGAGATGTGTCTACTCAGCATCCTTCTCCGGAGTGGTGGGTAGGGAAGAGTGTTTAACCCTTTCTTCTTAAATATCTGCTGCAAAGTCAATTTCCAAAGGTGAATGATGCCTAAGGAATTTGGATCATTCACAGAGGTTGGTTGGGGTAGAGTTCTCGGGGCTAGGAGGGCAGGGAACAGGTGAGGGAACCAAGGGGTTCGAGGGGGCAGTTGGCAACTGGGAGCTAGTATCAAGTTAGAGAGGGGCCATGGTGTCCATTTTAGTCTTTCCTGTCTATCCCAACATCTGTCTAAATTCTCCTGTTTCACCCAGCCTGGGGCATCTCCCGGCATCTCCTTCCTGTTTTGCCCATGGGGAACCTGATCCCTGGTCCAAGGCCAGAGGCAGGCTCAGCAGGTAGAGGAGGGACTCTTGCTCCGGACCATGCAGCCAGCCCTCTCCATCACTCTACTGGCTTGATTTCCAAATGAGCTTAATCATGCCATCCTCCTTCACAGCCCCAATCTGCAGTTTCCACTAATTAATGATTGCAAATTGCTAAGTAACAAACCACTGATGGTGCTGCTATTATTAACGGCTGGGAGTGGACGCGGATCAGAGCGTGGGGGAGAAGGGTCATTAGCCTTGTGTTGAGGGAATGTGTGCTGGGGACAGGGCTGATCGTCCATGGGGAAGGCATGACAACCCCCGGGTCCTATCTGTCCCTCACCAGCTTGGGCGGTAGGAAGGCCTGGGGCTAAATGACACACCCCCAGCAGTGGCCCCGTGATCCTGGCTATCATAGTTGGGGACTGAGGGAGGTGGTGGTCAAAGCCATCCTAGAAATGGCAGACTGGGAGATTGCCTAGGGTCTGGCCAGGTGGAACAGTGAAGTGATCCAGCAAGATAGCTAGTGAGGGACGGGGGGAAGAAAGCTGGGCCACCGCACATGCTGAGAACAGAGTCCAGGTGCTCAGAGCTGGTCCAGCCATTCATGACCCATCCACAGAGGCAGCTTGCAATACCTGCGTAACGGGGACATGACTCTAGGGCTCCTGGAGGCTGAGGGGATGGAATAGTTTATTCTGTCTGGATGTTGCTTCGCAACCTCCTTAGGAGCTTCCTGGGTGTAATCGGAAGCTGGCCCCCATACGCAGAGGGCAGGGATAGACCAAAGAAAGAGGCAGGCCACTCCAGATTGCTAAGTGGCAGTTTTAATGAACAAAGGTAACTTACTTACGAGGCTCGTTTTGGGTGGGTGCAAGATGGGTAGTTATTTTGCACCCACTTGCCAAATCTTAAAAGTTTATATATAGAGGCCTTAACTGGGTTCGGTCACGTACATGGTCCAGATATCTCAACACCACGTTTCTATCTCAAGGCTGCGTCCCTGCGCAGCTTCTAATGTGAGGCAGGCAAGAGGAGCTCCCACTCCAAGGACAGGGAACGGGGTGGGGAGCCTCCAACTGCCCGGGTCCTGGCTCGAGGGTCAAACCGGTGGGCCCATCTTCTTGACGACCTTCTCCAACACCGGGAGAAGCTTGGAAGTCTCACGGAGAAGGCACTATTTGAGGAGGAACTTCCGAGAGCGGGCAAGACCTGACTGATGGTGAATGAGGGAAGGACAATTCAGGCGTTTCAGCAGAGTGAACACGAGCACGTCCAACATAGCGGGGGGTGTGTGTGCAAGTGCTCGAATGCGTGTGTGGGACAACTGAGGAGTGAGGCGCGAGCAGGTGAGCTGGGGGAAGTGGGCCGCAGCCAGCTTGGAGCTGCAGCCTGTTGGGGGATGGGGTGGAGTGTCGGCTCTGGAGTCACGCCCGTACAGGTCTGAATCCCAGCTCTGCCACTTAGCGACTCTGCACTGGGCATGCTGCTTCACTGCCCTGAGCCTCATTCTCCTCAGGGGGGACAACAGCAGCACCCACCTTACAGGAAAAGCTGCTGTGAGGATCAAATGAATGAGGACATCAAAGCACTCAGAACAGTGCCTGTCGCAGAGAGAGCGCTCCGCGGATGCTGGTCCTTCCTGTTCTGTGTTCTGTAAGATGTAGCAGCATTGCCAGGTTTTCCAAGAGAGGAAGATGTGGTAAGAGGGACTGGGGACAGAGTGTGCAGCAGGACATCCAGAAATGGGCGTTTGGGGTTTTCACAATGACTGGAGGCCTCTCCAGGAGGGAGCCAGGAGTGCAGAGTATCTTGGGATGCACAGGATATCCCAACCCAGGAAGAACCACGTCCCCCTATGTGCCAGTGGTGACCATGTGGGAAATCAGCTTGGATGGCCAGCCCTGGCTCGGGGTGCGGCTGGCTTGGGGATGATGGAGGTCGGCTTCAGCCCGTGGTACACGTGAGCATGTGCTGCGCTGGCTGTCTAGCAACACAAACCCGCCCATGTCACTCCTGCTTTCTTCTTTTCCTCCTCTCTCCCTCGCTCTCTCCCTTCCTTTCTTCCTCTCTTTTTTTCTGCCCAATACTGTCAAATTCTGGGGATGAAATGGTTAACAGGTAGCATCTCATGATGCTTCAAGTTGAGACGGAGAGAGCAAGACAAATGGGATCTGATGGGGAAGTACAGGATGGGAAAATTTAGAAGGGCATCTAACCCAGTTCTGGGCTCTGTGTTCAGACCTTTGGACTGCAAAGAGCAGACACGTTCACTCGAGTTTCTTCAACAAATGGAACTTACTGTAAGGCTACAATTACAGGGCTGACAGGAATCCCATGGGAAGTACAGGATTCAGACGTCACAGTCATTGGATCCAGGAAAAAAATTCAGGGTCCAAGGCAATGGTTGGATCTGGTTTTCTTGTTCCCCCTGCAGCATCGAGTGTTACTGGGTGTCCGTCTACCGAGACATCACGAAGATGGCTCAGCTGTGCCCACGTGGTGGCTTCTCTCTGCTTCTCCTGTTATCAACAGCTTCCTTCTCCTTCTCTCAACATCTGAATGCCTCCAAGTTTTTACTTACTCATAACTTTAAGTCCCTCCTGGTCCCCAGCAGCCTTGTGGCCTTCCCGACTTTATGTATTTTCCAATTCAGATCCTGCAAAGAGAATCTGGCTAGCCCAGCCCAGTCCTTTTAGGGAAGGGCCTTCTCAGGTCAGCCACCTCCGAGGAGCCCACATTTTGTCCAATCGGCTGTGACCTGGCCACATGGCACGTGCTGCCCCAGCCCAGTGGGCTTCATTGGTTTGTCCGAGATACTGGGCCTTGTGTTTCACATCCACCCACCTTCTTCCTAAGCAGTCAGTCCCAAAGCAGCCTCACAGGATCCTACAACCACACACATGGTGGTGAGCGCTTTCCGCTCTTTCCAGGAATGATGGCCGCCCAAGTGTAAGCGTAACCAGAAGTGAGTTCAGGTGGCCGTTTACAGAGCTCCCCTTGGAAAGGTTCTTTTCCCTACAACTCGTCTAATGCCTGCTGTCCCTGATGGTGGAACTCTGGATGGTTATTCTTGCCATGTTTAGCCTTCATTCAACTGCCACAAAGGCCTGAAGAAGTTGGACGTAGCATGATGTCCCCAGGACCCTGCGTATCCCTGGTGGGGCTGTTTCCTTTCCTGGAATGTGGTCTGGTGGGAAATACAAGCGTTGGGATCAAGTGGTGGCTCCATCCTTTACCGGCGTGACCTTGCATAAGTCGAATAGCCTTCCTGAGTCTCAGTTTCTCCATCTATAAAACAGAGATCACAGTACTGACATCACAGGTTACTCTGCGGGACCGGTTCACAGGGCTGCTCCATAGGTCGTTGCTCCCTCCCCTGCTTAAGGCCGTGGGTCCTCATCGGTTTGACACGGAGGTGGTGGTGGCTTTGGAGGTGGTGGATCCTGTGATCCCACCAGACTCACAGCCATGAATTTTGGGCTGATGAAGCTGGGAGGAAGGAGCTGAGGGGGCTGCAGGGGCTGGGTCTCTCTGCCTCAGAGCTTCCCGCAGTCCTTTCCTCTCTTCTTTTGTGTTCCTTCCTCAGCTCAACCAAATGCCCGGCAACCACTCCTCCAGTTCCGCTGCAGATGCAGTGCCTCTGCTCGGCTCTGCAGCCTGCATATCTCTGCTCACACCAGCTCCCTCTGCACAGACGGATTTTCAAAATTCCTCCTGGGCCTGGAACCAACCACGCTTCTAATTTTCCCCAAATGCACTCCCACAAAGCTTCATCTTCACCGTCTCCTCCCCAGTTTCTCTGTCTCTCTTTCTCCTCGTTTCTCTGTGGGTTTTCCTCTACTTCTCTCTTACCTCTGGTTCTATTTCTGTCAGGATTCATGGCTGAGATGCTTCCATGGTGCCTATTCTCACTTCTGTTAAAGTCTCTAGGAGATGGCTAGACATCTGGAAGAGCTTCCTGACATCACGCGTCACTAAAGCATCTTGTTGAGCATCCTTCTGAAAAGATGGTTTGAAGGAGACAGATGCTGACCTGCACACATGTCTCCAGGGGAGCTGGGGGTGAAGGCATGGAGGGGGGCCGAGCGGGATTTAGGACTCTGCTTGGCAGATTTGAAGGCAATATCATTCCCCAACTGTAATTCTCTGTTACTGTTGGGTAACTTAAAAATCTTTAAAGATTTTTGGACACTAAATAACTCTCAGGGGAAAAACCCAGCCCAATTGAACCATAAGCCACTTCCCTCTCTTCCATCTCCTCAGCCTTTGTCAACACGCACACTTGTTTTGTTTGGGTGTAGCCAACGTGCAGAGACGCTTTCTGCTTTTTCCATTTAACAGTATTTTACATGAGCTTTCCTACTGTATCCACTTAGTCTACAGAGCTGTCATTTTTAATACCCACTGCACATTAATATGACCGCCCTTTGCTTACTGCTATTGTTGGGCATTTGGGTGCCAGCCAGATTTCCAATCCTACAAGCAGTGTTGCCATGAACATCTTTGTCAAACGACTTCCTCTCCCCTTTCCTTTGGATTATTTCCCAAGGATGGATTCCCACAGGAGAACCACCAGGCCAGGGGGCACAAAGGGTTTTGCAGCTCCTGTTCCACATCATTGCTTTTCCCGAGGACAGACTGGGGTTGAGGCACTATTAGCAGTGCGCACAGAAATGGAATCATGTGGTGGGGACGAGGACTTCTGTTTCTTGAGATTGGCGTCTGCCCCCAACTTGCTGTGTGACCCTGGGCAAGTCTGTTCCCCTCTCTGGACCTAGGTTTTCTTGTCTGTGAAATGAAGGAACTGGGCAAGATGAGCTGTGATGACGGACACACCAGGCCCCTCCACCACAGGCTGGTTTGACTGGGGGTTCAACCAACATGGGTCTCAGACTCATCGGGATTCAGTGCCTTTCCTCAGCAGGGAAGACAATGCCTGGACAGTTTGCTTGTGTCTTGGATGGACAGCGTTGGGAGTCTGTGTGTGGGACGGGGGTGGTGCTGGGTGTGCGGAGGTGCAGCATGGGGAGGCTGTGCCGTGGTTGCCTGGGGCCCAGCTGTCAGGCTGTGTGAACTGCTTACACTCAGCATCTGTGGTTGCCATGCATGCCGTGCTGGTCATTCAGTCTTTCGAGTTTCAACCCTGAGCATGTGCGAAATGTTTGGGAGTCAGATAGAACTGGGTTTGAATCCAACCCTGACACTCACTGGCTTTGTGGGATTTGAGCAGACGACTTAATGTCTTGGAACCTCCGTTTCCGCATCCGTAAATGAGAATAAAAATCCCCACCTTATATGGTTGTCCCAGACAGTTAAATGAGATAATGCACGTAAAATGCTGTGACAGTGCCTGGCCCACTGGAGCACTCATATTAGGGATATTGTCCGAGACCCTGGTGCCCTCCCAGCCTGGTGTGCTGCTCTGCCACCCAAGTCATTGCTGCTGCCTCTCCTCTGAAGAGGGCAGATTGCGCAGGGTCCTCCAAGGTGCCTGGGAAGGGCCTTAGCTTCTCGGGGGTGGCCCAATTCTGGCCTTTTCTGGATTCTGTTCATCATGGTCCTAGCTGGGCTGACCCTGCTTGCCCTCCTACCAGCCTCCCTTCCCTCTGCACTCCCCGGCCCCTCGCAGAGCCCCCCAGCCCCTGGGCAGCTGGAGGAGGTGCCCAGGCAGCATGAAGGCAGCCTGTGCTGGATTCTCCCCCGTCTCCAACTCCCATTCCAGCCCTGGGTCTGTCTTCCATTCGTGCCTCCTCCTTGTCCTGGAACCTTTCCCACAACTTCTAGCTTTCGGAACTGGAATCCCTTGGAACTCTCCCCAGACTCCTGGAGAGCCCTGAGCGCGTCCTCAGAGCCAGGCCCCTGCCACTTGTCACTCGCCCTACGTCCCACCATGGCCACAGGCCTGCAGCCGGGCTCTGCAGGGTCCGGGGCCTGGGCTTTCCCCTCCGTCCATCCCCGTCTGCAGATTTTCCCAGGATGCTTGCCCTGACAGCGCCTCTCACCCTCCCTTCCCCTGCCTTGGGATTGTCTGCCTGGGGAGAGAAACCCATGGGAGAGCCTCCCAGGGGCAGGCCACCCACTGGCAGATCAGGCCAGGGCCCCAGGCTGAGAAGCTTTCAGGCCTGTGGGCTTGACAAGGCTGATAGTCTCCCTCTGGACAGTAAACCACAGAAGGTGCTGGGGACGGTGAGTGGGGAGGAGCAGGGGGGCTTCTGGATCTGGGGTCTGTGGTGCACTTTACCGGGCTCTGTGGCAATTCGCCAACAGCACAGTCCCTCTTATGCTCTTCTAATGCCCACACAGCAGGAACATTTGGTCCCACATATCAGGAACGACGCTAAGTCCACGGATGGACACCCAGGGGAACATGAGGGCATCACGGCTGCCCTCTTAGACCTCACAGTCTACGATCCAAGCCGTCCCTCTCCTTCCCACGTCTTCACCGTCAAGCCCTCTTTTATTTTCTCCTGCTCGTCTCATAGACTGAACGTTCGGGGAGCAATTCGAGCCCCCTTCCTATTCAGGCACTTGCTGGAGACTGGCTGTGAGCGGGTGGTCTTGGGGCCGCGTGTCCCCCGAGGGCCAGGCTGGGACTAGCAGCCCCAGTGCAGATGCTCAACCCCTGCTGCGTGCCAGGCTCTCTAGGGAGGTGGCAGACCCCAGGGTGCAGGTGGCAGCCCCATGCACGTACAGTGGTCCCCTGGGAGGTTGTCCTCACTCTCCACTGGAGCCTCGGGCCTCCCCTGCCTCCTTGCACACACTTCCTCCTCCATAAACCCGGATAGCTTTGGGGAAGACTCTGCTGTAGTCCCGCCCGGTCCTTTCCGCCCTCCTTGTAGGATTGGTGGCGGACAGGAGCACCGCGGAAAGGCGTCCATGCTGCCGAGCCGCTAAATCCTTGTGTCCTTTTTGGTCTCAGTTTGTCCATCTGTAACATGGGGACAGACGATTCCTGGGCTCTTGGCTCTCCCAGAGGAAGACGCAGACCTGCATCCTGCTGTCAGGATGGCGGTCACTGCACGTCTTCTGTCGGGGACGAGGGGCAGCAGGGCATCTTCACCCGGAGACCTGTGGTTTTCCTGCAGCGAGCCCAGGGCAGGAGATGCCCCTTCCTAAAAAGCGTCTTCCCAAGTCACAGGAACAGTGCAATTAGAAGCCTCTTTGTTCAGAGTGTTAATTAACTTGTTTTCTCCGAGCACACCTTCTTCCAGGTACAACCCATCATCTCTGGGGCGCTGGCAGGGGGAAGGCAATTAGATCCTCGTTACCGCCCAGTTAATTATGGCTTGAAGGCTGCTCGAGGAGGCTGGGAGGAATTCCTCGACAGCACCCACCTAGGGAAGAGGACTGGCCTAGCAGTGGGTGCTGAGCTGAGCTGCGTTTGGGGGACTGGAGAAGAGGTTGAGGAGCCCAGTTCAGGGCGTTGCACAAAGGCAGGTCTGAGCACCTCACTCCCCTGCTTAAGAACCTTCAGTGGCTCCCTAGTCCCTACCAAGTCAAGACCACACTGCCCGCTTGAACATTCAAGGCCATCTATGATCTGGCCTAAACCATCTTTCCAGAGTCATCTTTCATCACAGCTACACATAGTCCGTTTCCCAAGTAAACCCAGGACTCAGGCTGCTTGAATGCCCTTTTGCCGTCCTTGCTCACACTATGTCCCCACCTGGGATGCCTTCTCCCTTCCAGCTCTGCCTGCTGGAAAGCTCTCTAGCTTGAGTGGCACGATCCATGATCATCAGCACAAATACCCACTCCTCTCTGGAGCCTTTGCTGAGGGCAAGAGGGGTCTTAGAAAGAGTAAGGGCTTAGGACTTGGATAAACCTGGACTCCAGTAAAACCACCTAGAGCTCCAGTCCCCCCACCACACCCCAGCCCTGGCCTCACAGAGAGTGTCTGCCATGTGTCCAGCTGGGGCAGTCTCCTTTGCACCCCGCGATGCTCAGGCTGTGGCCGCCAGCATTTGCCTGTGTGGGAATGACCGCACCCCACTGGGTCATAGGATCTGCTGTTTATGCTAGTCTCCATCCTTTGTCCTCTATGTCCTTCACCTTGGTGGGCTGAGGTGGGCAGCTGCACCCTGGACAGAGCCTCAGAGAGCTTCCAACGCGGTGATTCTCCGTAAAAGCAGTCACGCCCCCTAGGGGGCGTCATCGACCGCCACCATGATTTGAGGGTGCCCCGGCATAGTGGGCTGGACTAAAGATGCTACAAGTCCTGCTAGACGTCACGTAGGTGAAACACCTCATTGCGTTTGTCTGAGGTTAGAACTTAACTCCACGTTACTTGTGTTTCCACTGTTTTGGGGCCTGATTTTGTACACATATTATTTCATATGTCATATATAACATCTTCCAGGAATGGAACCACCAAGGAAATCGAAGGAAGATTGGACTTTGTTTTAATGAGCATCTTACCAAGAATGTTTAGCAGCTGGAAAACCACATCATGGATGGCAATGCTGCTCTTGGTGTCTCAGTCCCGAAAAGACGCCGCCAGGTCCCTCAGTGTTCGTAGGTTCCGGGTCCACGATGCGTTCAGGTGTGAGCATTTGGCTCCTTCCTGTGTCTTCATGGGTGGTCATGCTCAAGGATTCACGTACTGAAATACATGTTATTTTATTATAATCTTTTCCCTCACTTATTTATCCTTTATATTACAATTAGGGAACTTAAAATTTCGTATGGAAGTAGGCCTCTATGAATTTCATTTCATTTTGAGAGGGCATTCCAAGATGTTATTAAAAAGGGTGATGATAAATCTGAGATTGGCCCAGCCTAGAAAAATTCCAGGTCAGGCGCATCCCGGCTTGGTCGGGTCCAGGGACCAGGTGGCAGTCCCGGGGGCTGCTGGGGGCCGTGTTGTTGCCTCGGGTCTCCACCTCCCTCAGCCCCTGCACCTCCACCGCTCTGTGTGCGTGGGGGGGGGGGGGGGGGGGGGGGACATGACTGTCATGTGTGGACTTCTCGAGTGTCTGCTGGAAGGCGAGCCGGGCTGACTGTGCTCCTGAGTGGCAGGAGTGTGTCTGTGCGGGTACAGAAGGCCCGCCCCCACGGTGCACCTGCTTCTGGGGGTACATGTGGGAGCCAGGCTGTCAGCAGCTGTCAGCCGCTCCCACCCGTAGCCTTCAGTCTTTCAAACAAGGGGGAAACATTTGTTCAGCTTCACGGGGAGGCTGCTTCACAGTCTTCCTAGTCTTATCCGGAGATGTGACAGCCATTCCAGCTAAGAGGAGGCCTCCCTCCATGCCCAGCCCTGCTCCCCCCGGGCCACCTGGCCAGGTCTGGTCCATTCCTGTCATCACCTCCCCTTTCCACCCCTCCCAGGGTAAGCCCCTGAGCCAGATCGGGGATCATCAGGGCTCCTGGCTTAAGCTGAGCTAAACCAGGAGGGGCTTCCCCACCCCCACAACATCTGGACTTGGGGCAGCTCCTTTCTCTTGCTGGGCCTTAGTTTCCCCACCTGCACAATCCAGGTCTTCCTCCCACACTCGCATTTCTCTAGTCTACAATTTTTTTCTTCCATCTCAACTCTTCCTCCCACATCCTTCGCCCCTATCTTAAGCTCTCAGATTGGGCTCCCTGCAGAGTTCAGAGTGAATTAATTACAGTTAATAAAGGGCTTCCGAGGCCTGTTGCTTCTTCTCCCACCCCAGGCCGGACCCACCCTGCCGGTCCTTTTCCCGGCTCTGTCTGTTTCTGCAGTGGGAGGGGACTCCTGAGGGAAGCTAATGTCCCAGAACAGCAGGGCCCGCCTTTCTCCCGAGTGCAGGGCTCTCGCTGCCCCACGGGTGATTAGCTGCTGGCTCTGGGTGGTGGTGCTGGGGGACGTGGGAGGTGCTGGCAGCCTCATCAGTTACCAGTTTTCAGTCTCCAAACAGTGAGGTGTCTGTCTTGGCACTTGGGAGAGCAGGGAGCTGGAGCCCTGCTGGGAGCATGAGTATGTGTGTGCATGCATGCATGGTGTGGGGGGTGTGTGTGTGTGTGTGTGTGTGTGTGTGTTTGTCTATTCAGGGATAGCTATGGGATGACAGGGATTTATGAAATCACTTATGGATGGTGATCTGGAGCTCCTTCTCTGGCCTGGGCCTGGACTGGGTTGGGGTCTTGCCCTGTGGCCCCTCATCATGGGGGTGGGGATCAGCCAAGGCAGGGGTCCCTGAGGGACTCCTTCTCCTCTGCCCAGTGCTCCGGGGCCTGGGTCTGCCAGTTGGAGCAGGTCCTCTGTGTCTGTAGCCTGGCAGCCTTATCCTAAGCAGCTGATCTCCCTACTCAGCCCCTCCGTCTCTGGAGAGTGCTGAGTCCTGCTCTGCTGCTGGGGCCGCTGGGGCCTGGGGCTGGTGGTTTGGGGGTGATAGAGAGGTTAGAGATGATTGAGTCCATGGTGGGTCCCTAGGGGCTGGTGCTTAAGGCTGTGGGAAGCTGAAGCCCTGGTCCCCTTTGCAATCTCCATGTATTTCAGTCTGAAACAGCCTCTCCCTGTCCCCCTCTCAGGATGACGGGAGAGCATCCCAGAGGCTGAGAGGTCCTTTTGTCTAACTGTTGGGCATATTGAATGGCACATGCTTCCACTAAAAAGTTATTTGTTGTCTGCTGGAAATTCCAATTTAACTGGGCATCCTGTGTTTTTATTTCCTAAACCTGACAAACCTCTAAGGCCACCTGGTCCATTGAAAATGGGCTCACTGGGGTGACACGCTGTGCCCTCGAGTGTGGCCAGGTGCGCTCCCGAGCTTCCTCATGTGTGAATGGGCCCAATGACCAGATGGGAGGGTGAAGAAGACCACGATTTTACGACTTGGGTTGCACAGGCTCCCAGCCTCCTCTCCTGCTCCTGGTGCATCCCATAAACTCTGAGAAGGTCGGGCTGAAGAGGCTTCAAAGGTCCCGCAGCTCGCTGCTTCCCGAGCCTGGCTGATCCCCGTTCTCAGAAGGATTGATTCCCCAAGCCGAGGCTCAGGCATCTGTGTGGTCGACAAGCTGTGAGGTGACTCAAGGGCTTAGCTGGGACAGGGAAGGGCAGATTCCGGACAGGGAAGGGCAGATTCGGTCCAGCGTCTCCAGCGCACCGAGGACGACAGGGAGGCAAGGCCACACCAGGAGCTACGGTCAAGCCAGCCACCAAACCCAGCTCTCCCGCTTCCAGGGTGAACTTACAAAGCCTTGTTCCCACACCTCCATGCTGGGGCAGGGTGAGCCGCGGGGAGAGGTGACATGCAGAACAGAGCACGGGAGGGCCTGGTCATGGTAACAGGGCTGCTCAGCGTCCTCCCAGGCTTTTTTGCTTGCAGTAGGGCCAGGTGGAGTCATTCGTGTTGTGGGAAGACGAGGCGTCTGGGTCTGTGAGGCCAGGGCTGTGCACAAAGCTCACGGCCTTCATCTCACTATTGCCCCACCTCCTCCCAGCCTGGACGTGCTGCCCCCGCGAGACCTCACCCCACCGCCTGGCTCCCACCACCAAGTCTTGTTCTTACCGTTACCCTCCTTCTTCCTTCCAGGCCCCTTTTCGTCTTTAAATCCTGGACATAGCGTGTCGGAGCTCAACCATGCATCCTCAGTGCCTAATGCATTGCATGCAGTAGGTGTTCAATAAGTGGCTGCTGAATGGATGGATGGCTGGGTGAAAGGACACTGGATACAGAGTCAGGAGAGCTGCATTCTTGCTTCGGCTTGACCACTCACTGAGTGTGTCTTAGGGCAGATCACTTAACATCTCTGGGCCTCATTGTCTGCTCCCCAGAGCTGTCAGCCAGATTAAATGAGATAACACTTGTTATTCCCTTATTAATGTGGTCTCCTTGGCCCTAAATCTGCAGGCCATTCTCTTCCTCTCCCCTAACTGCACATAACCACAGGAGAACTTGTGGTCACAAGCTGTGTGTGCCTCGTCTTCCAAAAAGGCAAGGTCCAGGGCTGGCCTGGTGGCATAGTGGTTAAGTTTGTGTGCTCTGCTTCGGTGGCCTGGGGTTCATGGGTTTGGATCCCAGGTGTTGACCTATGCACCACTCATCAGCCATGCTGTGGTGGCATCCCACATACAAAATAGAGGAAGATTGGCACAGATGTTATCTCAGGGCCAATCTTCTTCACCAAAAACAAAAAAAAGTGAGAGAGAGAGAGCAAGGTCCAGAGACTCTGCCGCTCATCCCCACTGACCACTTGTCCACCAAAGTCCCTGATCTGTGCCTCCAGCCCTGCCTTCTCTCCTAAGCCGTCTGAGGCCCATCCATCCATCCTCTGGAACTCAGCACGGCAGGACCCAACTTCCCCAAACCTGCTCTCCACCCCTCTGTGCTCCTTCTCCTCAAAGAACGGCCCCACCATCCTCCCAGAGGCCCCATCAGAACCCAGAGGTCAAATTTCCCACTCAGTCTTTGGCACACGCAGTCCCCAAGTCCTGTCGACCTCACTTCGTCATCTCCTGTCCACCCCCCTGGCACGGCTCTACTCCATCTCCCAGGCCTGGGCTGCAGCCTCCTGTCTCCAGGATCAGCCCCTCTGGCCTCACTCCTGGAATGCACATCTGATTCCATCACTTCCTCATCTGGAATCCTTCAGTGTCTCCCTATGCTCCTCAGGGCCAGGTCCAAAGCTTTTCAGTGTGGCTTCGTTCAATCCGACGTGTTCTGGCCTGTGCCCATCACTCCAGCCTCAGGTTTCAACACCCCACCCACTTCAGACTCCTGACTCCACCACTGTTCTGAATGGACTGCCTGCAGTGTCACGAATTCGCTGTCCACCTTCCCACCGCTGGACCTTTGCACGTGCTGTTCCCTGCCTCTTTTCCTGGCTAACCTCGATTCAAACATCGGGTTGCTGATTTCTGGAAGCTTTCCCTGACTACCTTAAGATCCCCACCCCAAGGCTCAATTAGGTGCTCCTTCTGTATGATTCTACACGACCACGTTCTTACCATGATCTGTCACATCGTATCTTACCAACACTTATCATATTGTGCTGTCAAGTCCCTGTATCTTTCTCAGCAAACTGTGGGTTCCTTGAAGAGCCTGTGCCTGGCTCGTCTTTGTTTCCTGAGTGTCCAGCGCTGTGCCAGACCCAGGAGGCGGGGGCAGTAGGGCACAGTGGTTAGGAATGCAGACTTGCGCCCAGCGCCAGCCAGTACAGTAGCCACGTGTGGCCACCGGGCACTTGCAGTACTGAGAGTCCACACTGAGAAGTGCTGAGAGTGTAAAATACACACTGGGTTTCGAAAGCTTAGTATGAAAACAAGAATGTGAAGTATCTCATTCATACTTTTTTTATATTGATTATGTGTTGAAACAATATTTTGGATATATTGGCTTAAGTAAAATATCTTATGAAAATTAAACTCACCTATTTATTTTTACTTTCTAGCATGAGCTTCTTAGAAAATTTAAAATTACACACACAGCTCATGTTACACGACAGCACTGCCCTGAGCGAGACCCCCTGGGTTCAGATCCCGCTCCGCTACTCACTGGCCGTGTAGCTTTGGGCAAGATGCTTTGATAGTCTGTGCCTCAGTTTTCACATCTGAAAAATGAGAATGGTATTAGAATCCTCTGCACAGGGTTGTTATAAATATTAAATGAGTTAACTTGCACTTTTCAGATAGGAAGTCTAATACAAATATTAACCAACATTCTGATTAGTTACTCAATTAATATTTGTTGGATAAAGCATTGAGTTCCTGAATCCTAACCTCGTTTTCTCCAGCCCATCCCTGCAGCTACCACTTATCTGTCATTCAACATTTATTCAGCAAATATTTATTGAGAAACTACAATGAGTCAGGTCTGTGATCTACACTGCAGGCAAAGAGGAACATTTAATCGATCAATTAATTAATTCAGTGAATCTTCGTGGGGCATATCTTTTGTTGCAGGTGGTGGCTGGGCTCTGGGACACACAGAGGCCACGCACTGCCCTCCGGGATTCTCAGGCGCACAGGAGAGACAGATCTTAACAAGGTCATGGCCGGCACTGCGGGCTGTGTTCTGGGACAGTGGGTGCACGGGGTGATGGAGACAAGAAAGATGGACCAAACCCAGTCTGAGACAGGAGGAGGGCCTCGGAAATGCTGCCTGGAGGGGGCGAATGATGCATGAGCAGGGTCTGGCCAGGCAGAGGGAGGCCACGCCTGGGAGAGGAGAGACATTTCCTCCATCATCCATCAGACGCTGAACAGAGAGAAGCAGGGTCACAAAACTTAACCCGAACGCGCAGCCACATCAATATCAGTCGAGGCGGCTGTTTGTTCCTAAGTGGACAAGCCAGCTGGTTGATTGAATTTTTCACTCATCATTAGGATGTTGAACAGAATCTAGAAAACACAGCCCTCTAGCCAGGAGCCTTGGCATCCCTGGGCTCTAGCTCAGGTCCCCAGAGGACAGCACCCCTCTAGCCCCCCACACCCTGGAGCCAGCCTCCTCTACTGTTTAGTACACAGCTGGTAAGTTAAAAGCAGTTTAGCGATAATTCCACCTCCGCACTGAAGACTTCCAGCGACTGTTAATGAATTTAAATGCTGGGGATTTTCTCTGATGCCTCATTGCATATGCTCCTCACATTAAGATGCTAATGAGGGATCTGTTGGACGAAGGCGCTGGAGCTGGACCAGGGATGGTGGCCGCTGGGTGGGGTTGCCGGCTGGTCAGGCCTTTCCTTATTTCCTATCGGTGGTGCTTAATCAATGAACTCTCCAGACAGGTTAACTGGCCTGGGCCTCCGTGGGGACCGAGATTCAGTCAGCAGGGGCTGGTCACGCCGCCTCAGAGGCCTTCTCTTCGAGCCAGAAGGTCACTGGGCACAGGCCTTATCACCCAACAGAGGAGTTGCTGTAAGACTCGAAGGCCTGGGACCGCCTCCAAGAGGCTGCACCTTCCTCAGGGACTGAGACGGCCAGTGGGGAAGGCTCGGACCGCACATCCATGTTCTGGGGGAGGGCTCCCATCTCTAAGGAAGCCCTGATTTTCATCTGCTCCGTCACTTGGGCTGGAGGTGGCATGGGAGGTGGAAGGGGTGGGTGGAGGAGGACAGGGAGAGGTAGAGAGGAGGCTTTTTCCCTGGCGCTGAGTGGCAGAGGTGCTCCGAGGCCGGGGGAGGCCAGGATGATGCTCGGTGCTCCCCCGCGGGGCAGCATGAGAGGGAGTTGGCCCCCCATCCCCACGAGGATGGGAGGAAGGAACCTGGGTCTCCTTGGTCAGAAACCAAAAGGAAAAGAAAGAGAGGCAAAGACGAGTGATGTAGAACAACAGAGAGGTTGAGAATGCTGACTTCCGGGCATCCTGGGTTCGGATCCCATCCTGTCTCTACCACTTAGGAGCTGTGTGACCTTGGGCATTAAGTGACTTAAGCACTCTGTGCCTCAGTTTCTCCATTTATAAAATGGGCATCATGATAGCACCTGCCTCATTTGTGAAGATGAAATAATCAGTTTTACCTGTCAATTATACCTCAATAAAACCGCAAAAAATAAAAATGAACTGAATTAACATACGTTCAGTGTGCAGCATGCTGGAAGCACTTACACGGTGTCTTAAAATGATCTCTGCTAGTGGCCGACATGGCTGAAGTCCTCCCTGACCGATTTTCAGGGGCCGCTTCCAGAGAAGAGACTGAGAGGAGGGATACAGGGGAGTGGGGGCCCCGCCAGGAGGTGCTGGCGAGGGGCCGCGAGATGCTCCCTGCCCGCTCCCTCCCGCGGACACCGCGAGCTCCCAGACGCTGCTTCCCTTGGCTTCCTGCAAATCCTCTGACAATTTTGTAAATTTGCTTAAGGATTAAATTAATAAGCTGCTCTTTCTTGGCTCCCACGGCTGTGCAGACTGGCGCTCCCGTGCTCTGGGAAATGCCTTCGGAGGCAGCGTCTGGAGGAAGTAAAGCCACTTCCGAGCTTGCCTCCTCCTCCGATGGGGCCCAGGATGGACGGGGTCCTTCCTTCCGCATATCTGCTGCTCTTCTCAGGACTGACCCGTGCAGGGGTGACGGAGGGCAGGGAGCCCTCTCGCTGTGGGAGCCTCTGCGAGGGCCTCTCTGCGTGTTTGTCTTCCTCCCTCAGACTGGGTTCTTGACCTCAGAACACTGTCTCCTCCATCAGACTAGGAGCTCCCTCAGGGTGGGGTCTGTGTCTCCCCCGTCAG